>NC_053492.1:79326900-79502136 GCF_905171775.1 Rana temporaria
GTCTCGACTGTAAAGTGTGGGAAGAGGGTGTACCCCTTTACGGAGGATAGACAGGAGGATCCGTTCGCCCGTGTACATTAAGTGTCTGAAGAGAGAGAGCAGTTTTGGTTCAACATGCGCCATTGCGCCAATACTGCTGTCTTGTGGAGGAAGTGACCTTCCCTTCCCTTCTCTTCCCCCAAAGACACATGATCACATTACCTTGAAGGTCTGTGTCCTACATTGGGAAAGTTTTCAACATTTTTTTAACTCCGCCATGGCCGGTCCCAAGCCCGTGCTGAGAAAGGAGGAGGGCCTTCCCACTTCCCTAATTTCCCTTCCACCCTTTCCCTCACCAACTCCATGTTCCTTTAAGGCAGTTTACTGTGCAAAGGGCTAAAAAGAGTTTGTATACAGTCGTAATCTAAAGTTCCACTGTACATCTCTTCTCTGCTGTCCCGTCTGGTGTGCTTGTCTCGACTGTAAAGTGTGGGAAGAGGGTGTACCCCTTTACGGAGGATAGACAGGAGGATCCGTTCGCCCGTGTACATTAAGTGTCTGAAGAGAGAGAGCAGTTTTGGTTCAACATGCGTCATTGCGCCAATACTGCTGTCTTGTGGAGGAAGTGACCTTCCCTTCCCTTCTCTTCCCCCAAAGACACATGATCACATTACCTTGAAGGTCTGTGTCCTACATTGGGAAAGTTTTCAACATTTTTTTAACTCCGCCATGGCCGGTCCCAAGCCCGTGCTGAGAAAGGAGGAGGGCCTTCCCACTTCCCTAATTTCCCTTCCACCCTTTCCCTCACCAACTCCATGTTCCTTTAAGGCAGTTTACTGTGCAAAGGGCTAAAAAGAGTTTGTATACAGTCGTAATCTAAAGTTCCACTGTACATCTCTTCTCTGCTGTCCCGTCTGGTGTGCTTGTCTCGACTGTAAAGTGTGGGAAGAGGGTGTACCCCTTTACGGAGGATAGACAGGAGGATCCGTTCGCCCGTGTACATTAAGTGTCTGAAGAGAGAGAGCAGTTTTGGTTCAACATGCGCCATTGCGCCAATACTGCTGTCTTGTGGAGGAAGTGACCTTCCCTTCCCTTCTCTTTCCAAAAAGACACATGATCACATTACCTTGAAGGTCTGTGTCCTACATTGGGAAAGTTTTCAACATTTTTTTAACTCCGCCATGGCCGGTCCCAAGCCCGTGCTGAGAAAGGAGGAGGGCCTTCCCACTTCCCTAATTTCCCTTCCACCCTTTCCCTCACCAACTCCATGTTCCTTTAAGGCAGTTTACTGTGCAAAGGGCTAAAAAGAGTTTGTATACAGTCGTAATCTAAAGTTCCACTGTACATCTCTTCTCTGCTGTCCCGTCTGGTGTGCTTGTCTCGACTGTAAAGTGTGGGAAGAGGGTGTACCCCTTTACGGAGGATAGACAGGAGGATCCGTTCGCCCGTGTACATTAAGTGTCTGAAGAGAGAGAGCAGTTTTGGTTCAACATGCGCCATTGCGCCAATACTGCTGTCTTGTGGAGGAAGTGACCTTCCCTTCCCTTCTCTTCCCCCAAAGACACATGATCACATTACCTTGAAGGTCTGTGTCCTACATTGGGAAAGTTTTCAACATTTTTTTAACTCCGCCATGGCCGGTCCCAAGCCCGTGCTGAGAAAGGAGGAGGGCCTTCCCACTTCCCTAATTTCCCTTCCACCCTTTCCCTCACCAACTCCATGTTCCTTTAAGGCAGTTTACTGTGCAAAGGGCTAAAAAGAGTTTGTATACAGTCGTAATCTAAAGTTCCACTGTACATCTCTTCTCTGCTGTCCCGTCTGGTGTGCTTGTCTCGACTGTAAAGTGTGGGAAGAGGGTGTACCCCTTTACGGAGGATAGACAGGAGGATCCGTTCGCCCGTGTACATTAAGTGTCTGAAGAGAGAGAGCAGTTTTGGTTCAACATGCGTCATTGCGCCAATACTGCTGTCTTGTGGAGGAAGTGACCTTCCCTTCCCTTCTCTTCCCCCAAAGACACATGATCACATTACCTTGAAGGTCTGTGTCCTACATTGGGAAAGTTTTCAACATTTTTTTAACTCCGCCATGGCCGGTCCCAAGCCCGTGCTGAGAAAGGAGGAGGGCCTTCCCACTTCCCTAATTTCCCTTCCACCCTTTCCCTCACCAACTCCATGTTCCTTTAAGGCAGTTTACTGTGCAAAGGGCTAAAAAGAGTTTGTATACAGTCGTAATCTAAAGTTCCACTGTACATCTCTTCTCTGCTGTCCCGTCTGGTGTGCTTGTCTCGACTGTAAAGTGTGGGAAGAGGGTGTACCCCTTTACGGAGGATAGACAGGAGGATCCGTTCGCCCGTGTACATTAAGTGTCTGAAGAGAGAGAGCAGTTTTGGTTCAACATGCGCCATTGCGCCAATACTGCTGTCTTGTGGAGGAAGTGACCTTCCCTTCCCTTCTCTTCCCCCAAAGACACATGATCACATTACCTTGAAGGTCTGTGTCCTACATTGGGAAAGTTTTCAACATTTTTTTAACTCCGCCATGGCCGGTCCCAAGCCCGTGCTGAGAAAGGAGGAGGGCCTTCCCACTTCCCTAATTTCCCTTCCACCCTTTCCCTCACCAACTCCATGTTCCTTTAAGGCAGTTTACTGTGCAAAGGGCTAAAAAGAGTTTGTATACAGTCGTAATCTAAAGTTCCACTGTACATCTCTTCTCTGCTGTCCCGTCTGGTGTGCTTGTCTCGACTGTAAAGTGTGGGAAGAGGGTGTACCCCTTTACGGAGGATAGACAGGAGGATCCGTTCGCCCGTGTACATTAAGTGTCTGAAGAGAGAGAGCAGTTTTGGTTCAACATGCGTCATTGCGCCAATACTGCTGTCTTGTGGAGGAAGTGACCTTCCCTTCCCTTCTCTTCCCCCAAAGACACATGATCACATTACCTTGAAGGTCTGTGTCCTACATTGGGAAAGTTTTCAACATTTTTTTAACTCCGCCATGGCCGGTCCCAAGCCCGTGCTGAGAAAGGAGGAGGGCCTTCCCACTTCCCTAATTTCCCTTCCACCCTTTCCCTCACCAACTCCATGTTCCTTTAAGGCAGTTTACTGTGCAAAGGGCTAAAAAGAGTTTGTATACAGTCGTAATCTAAAGTTCCACTGTACATCTCTTCTCTGCTGTCCCGTCTGGTGTGCTTGTCTCGACTGTAAAGTGTGGGAAGAGGGTGTACCCCTTTACGGAGGATAGACAGGAGGATCCGTTCGCCCGTGTACATTAAGTGTCTGAAGAGAGAGAGCAGTTTTGGTTCAACATGCGCCATTGCGCCAATACTGCTGTCTTGTGGAGGAAGTGACCTTCCCTTCCCTTCTCTTCCCCCAAAGACACATGATCACATTACCTTGAAGGTCTGTGTCCTACATTGGGAAAGTTTTCAACATTTTTTTAACTCCGCCATGGCCGGTCCCAAGCCCGTGCTGAGAAAGGAGGAGGGCCTTCCCACTTCCCTAATTTCCCTTCCACCCTTTCCCTCACCAACTCCATGTTCCTTTAAGGCAGTTTACTGTGCAAAGGGCTAAAAAGAGTTTGTATACAGTCGTAATCTAAAGTTCCACTGTACATCTCTTCTCTGCTGTCCCGTCTGGTGTGCTTGTCTCGACTGTAAAGTGTGGGAAGAGGGTGTACCCCTTTACGGAGGATAGACAGGAGGATCCGTTCGCCCGTGTACATTAAGTGTCTGAAGAGAGAGAGCAGTTTTGGTTCAACATGCGTCATTGCGCCAATACTGCTGTCTTGTGGAGGAAGTGACCTTCCCTTCCCTTCTCTTCCCCCAAAGACACATGATCACATTACCTTGAAGGTCTGTGTCCTACATTGGGAAAGTTTTCAACATTTTTTTAACTCCGCCATGGCCGGTCCCAAGCCCGTGCTGAGAAAGGAGGAGGGCCTTCCCACTTCCCTAATTTCCCTTCCACCCTTTCCCTCACCAACTCCATGTTCCTTTAAGGCAGTTTACTGTGCAAAGGGCTAAAAAGAGTTTGTATACAGTCGTAATCTAAAGTTCCACTGTACATCTCTTCTCTGCTGTCCCGTCTGGTGTGCTTGTCTCGACTGTAAAGTGTGGGAAGAGGGTGTACCCCTTTACGGAGGATAGACAGGAGGATCCGTTCGCCCGTGTACATTAAGTGTCTGAAGAGAGAGAGCAGTTTTGGTTCAACATGCGCCATTGCGCCAATACTGCTGTCTTGTGGAGGAAGTGACCTTCCCTTCCCTTCTCTTCCCCCAAAGACACATGATCACATTACCTTGAAGGTCTGTGTCCTACATTGGGAAAGTTTTCAACATTTTTTTAACTCCGCCATGGCCGGTCCCAAGCCCGTGCTGAGAAAGGAGGAGGGCCTTCCCACTTCCCTAATTTCCCTTCCACCCTTTCCCTCACCAACTCCATGTTCCTTTAAGGCAGTTTACTGTGCAAAGGGCTAAAAAGAGTTTGTATACAGTCGTAATCTAAAGTTCCACTGTACATCTCTTCTCTGCTGTCCCGTCTGGTGTGCTTGTCTCGACTGTAAAGTGTGGGAAGAGGGTGTACCCCTTTACGGAGGATAGACAGGAGGATCCGTTCGCCCGTGTACATTAAGTGTCTGAAGAGAGAGAGCAGTTTTGGTTCAACATGCGCCATTGCGCCAATACTGCTGTCTTGTGGAGGAAGTGACCTTCCCTTCCCTTCTCTTCCCCCAAAGACACATGATCACATTACCTTGAAGGTCTGTGTCCTACATTGGGAAAGTTTTCAACATTTTTTTAACTCCGCCATGGCCGGTCCCAAGCCCATGCTGAGAAAGGAGGAGGGCCTTCCCACTTCCCTAATTTCCCTTCCACCCTTTCCCTCACCAACTCCATGTTCCTTTAAGGCAGTTTACTGTGCAAAGGGCTAAAAAGAGTTTGTATACAGTCGTAATCTAAAGTTCCACTGTACATCTCTTCTCTGCTGTCCCATCTGGTGTGCTTGTCTCGACTGTAAAGTGTGGGAAGAGGGTGTACCCCTTTACGGAGGATAGACAGGAGGATCCGTTCGCCCGTGTACATTAAGTGTCTGAAGAGAGAGAGCAGTTTTGGTTCAACATGCGCCATTGCGCCAATACTGCTGTCTTGTGGAGGAAGTGACCTTCCCTTCCCTTCTCTTCCCCCAAAGACACATGATCACATTACCTTGAAGGTCTGTGTCCTACATTGGGAAAGTTTTCAACATTTTTTTTAACTCCGCCATGGCCGGTCCCAAGCCCGTGCTGAGAAAGGAGGAGGGCCTTCCCACTTCCCTAATTTCCCTTCCACCCTTTCCCTCACCAACTCCATGTTCCTTTAAGGCAGTTTACTGTGCAAAGGGCTAAAAAGAGTTTGTATACAGTCGTAATCTAAAGTTCCACTGTACATCTCTTCTCTGCTGTCCCGTCTGGTGTGCTTGTCTCGACTGTAAAGTGTGGGAAGAGGGTGTACCCCTTTACGGAGGATAGACAGGAGGATCCGTTCGCCCGTGTACATTAAGTGTCTGAAGAGAGAGAGCAGTTTTGGTTCAACATGCGTCATTGCGCCAATACTGCTGTCTTGTGGAGGAAGTGACCTTCCCTTCCCTTCTCTTCCCCCAAAGACACATGATCACATTACCTTGAAGGTCTGTGTCCTACATTGGGAAAGTTTTCAACATTTTTTTAACTCCGCCATGGCCGGTCCCAAGCCCGTGCTGAGAAAGGAGGAGGGCCTTCCCACTTCCCTAATTTCCCTTCCACCCTTTCCCTCACCAACTCCATGTTCCTTTAAGGCAGTTTACTGTGCAAAGGGCTAAAAAGAGTTTGTATACAGTCGTAATCTAAAGTTCCACTGTACATCTCTTCTCTGCTGTCCCGTCTGGTGTGCTTGTCTCGACTGTAAAGTGTGGGAAGAGGGTGTACCCCTTTACGGAGGATAGACAGGAGGATCCGTTCGCCCGTGTACATTAAGTGTCTGAAGAGAGAGAGCAGTTTTGGTTCAACATGCGTCATTGCGCCAATACTGCTGTCTTGTGGAGGAAGTGACCTTCCCTTCCCTTCTCTTCCCCCAAAGACACATGATCACATTACCTTGAAGGTCTGTGTCCTACATTGGGAAAGTTTTCAACATTTTTTTAACTCCGCCATGGCCGGTCCCAAGCCCGTGCTGAGAAAGGAGGAGGGCCTTCCCACTTCCCTAATTTCCCTTCCACCCTTTCCCTCACCAACTCCATGTTCCTTTAAGGCAGTTTACTGTGCAAAGGGCTAAAAAGAGTTTGTATACAGTCGTAATCTAAAGTTCCACTGTACATCTCTTCTCTGCTGTCCCGTCTGGTGTGCTTGTCTCGACTGTAAAGTGTGGGAAGAGGGTGTACCCCTTTACGGAGGATAGACAGGAGGATCCGTTCGCCCGTGTACATTAAGTGTCTGAAGAGAGAGAGCAGTTTTGGTTCAACATGCGTCATTGCGCCAATACTGCTGTCTTGTGGAGGAAGTGACCTTCCCTTCCCTTCTCTTCCCCCAAAGACACATGATCACATTACCTTGAAGGTCTGTGTCCTACATTGGGAAAGTTTTCAACATTTTTTTAACTCCGCCATGGCCGGTCCCAAGCCCGTGCTGAGAAAGGAGGAGGGCCTTCCCACTTCCCTAATTTCCCTTCCACCCTTTCCCTCACCAACTCCATGTTCCTTTAAGGCAGTTTACTGTGCAAAGGGCTAAAAAGAGTTTGTATACAGTCGTAATCTAAAGTTCCACTGTACATCTCTTCTCTGCTGTCCCGTCTGGTGTGCTTGTCTCGACTGTAAAGTGTGGGAAGAGGGTGTACCCCTTTACGGAGGATAGACAGGAGGATCCGTTCGCCCGTGTACATTAAGTGTCTGAAGAGAGAGAGCAGTTTTGGTTCAACATGCGTCATTGCGCCAATACTGCTGTCTTGTGGAGGAAGTGACCTTCCCTTCCCTTCTCTTCCCCCAAAGACACATGATCACATTACCTTGAAGGTCTGTGTCCTACATTGGGAAAGTTTTCAACATTTTTTTTAACTCCGCCATGGCCGGTCCCAAGCCCGTGCTGAGAAAGGAGGAGGGCCTTCCCACTTCCCTAATTTCCCTTCCACCCTTTCCCTCACCAACTCCATGTTCCTTTAAGGCAGTTTACTGTGCAAAGGGCTAAAAAGAGTTTGTATACAGTCGTAATCTAAAGTTCCACTGTACATCTCTTCTCTGCTGTCCCGTCTGGTGTGCTTGTCTCGACTGTAAAGTGTGGGAAGAGGGTGTACCCCTTTACAGAGGATAGACAGGAGGATCCGTTCGCCCGTGTACATTAAGTGTCTGAAGAGAGAGAGCAGTTTTGGTTCAACATGCGTCATTGCGCCAATACTGCTGTCTTGTGGAGGAAGTGACCTTCCCTTCCCTTCTCTTCCCCCAAAGACACATGATCACATTACCTTGAAGGTCTGTGTCCTACATTGGGAAAGTTTTCAACATTTTTTTAACTCCGCCATGGCCGGTCCCAAGCCCGTGCTGAGAAAGGAGGAGGGCCTTCCCACTTCCCTAATTTCCCTTCCACCCTTTCCCTCACCAACTCCATGTTCCTTTAAGGCAGTTTACTGTGCAAAGGGCTAAAAAGAGTTTGTATACAGTCGTAATCTAAAGTTCCACTGTACATCTCTTCTCTGCTGTCCCGTCTGGTGTGCTTGTCTCGACTGTAAAGTGTGGGAAGAGGGTGTACCCCTTTACGGAGGATAGACAGGAGGATCCGTTCGCCCGTGTACATTAAGTGTCTGAAGAGAGAGAGCAGTTTTGGTTCAACATGCGCCATTGCGCCAATACTGCTGTCTTGTGGAGGAAGTGACCTTCCCTTCCCTTCTCTTCCCCCAAAGACACATGATCACATTACCTTGAAGGTCTGTGTCCTACATTGGGAAAGTTTTCAACATTTTTTTAACTCCGCCATGGCCGGTCCCAAGCCCGTGCTGAGAAAGGAGGAGGGCCTTCCCACTTCCCTAATTTCCCTTCCACCCTTTCCCTCACCAACTCCATGTTCCTTTAAGGCAGTTTACTGTGCAAAGGGCTAAAAAGAGTTTGTATACAGTCGTAATCTAAAGTTCCACTGTACATCTCTTCTCTGCTGTCCCGTCTGGTGTGCTTGTCTCGACTGTAAAGTGTGGGAAGAGGGTGTACCCCTTTACGGAGGATAGACAGGAGGATCCGTTCGCCCGTGTACATTAAGTGTCTGAAGAGAGAGAGCAGTTTTGGTTCAACATGCGTCATTGCGCCAATACTGCTGTCTTGTGGAGGAAGTGACCTTCCCTTCCCTTCTCTTCCCCCAAAGACACATGATCACATTACCTTGAAGGTCTGTGTCCTACATTGGGAAAGTTTTCAACATTTTTTTAACTCCGCCATGGCCGGTCCCAAGCCCGTGCTGAGAAAGGAGGAGGGCCTTCCCACTTCCCTAATTTCCCTTCCACCCTTTCCCTCACCAACTCCATGTTCCTTTAAGGCAGTTTACTGTGCAAAGGGCTAAAAAGAGTTTGTATACAGTCGTAATCTAAAGTTCCACTGTACATCTCTTCTCTGCTGTCCCGTCTGGTGTGCTTGTCTCGACTGTAAAGTGTGGGAAGAGGGTGTACCCCTTTACGGAGGATAGACAGGAGGATCCGTTCGCCCGTGTACATTAAGTGTCTGAAGAGAGAGAGCAGTTTTGGTTCAACATGCGCCATTGCGCCAATACTGCTGTCTTGTGGAGGAAGTGACCTTCCCTTCCCTTCTCTTCCCCCAAAGACACATGATCACATTACCTTGAAGGTCTGTGTCCTACATTGGGAAAGTTTTCAACATTTTTTTAACTCCGCCATGGCCGGTCCCAAGCCCGTGCTGAGAAAGGAGGAGGGCCTTCCCACTTCCCTAATTTCCCTTCCACCCTTTCCCTCACCAACTCCATGTTCCTTTAAGGCAGTTTACTGTGCAAAGGGCTAAAAAGAGTTTGTATACAGTCGTAATCTAAAGTTCCACTGTACATCTCTTCTCTGCTGTCCCGTCTGGTGTGCTTGTCTCGACTGTAAAGTGTGGGAAGAGGGTGTACCCCTTTACGGAGGATAGACAGGAGGATCCGTTCGCCCGTGTACATTAAGTGTCTGAAGAGAGAGAGCAGTTTTGGTTCAACATGCGCCATTGCGCCAATACTGCTGTCTTGTGGAGGAAGTGACCTTCCCTTCCCTTCTCTTCCCCCAAAGACACATGATCACATTACCTTGAAGGTCTGTGTCCTACATTGGGAAAGTTTTCAACATTTTTTTAACTCCGCCATGGCCGGTCCCAAGCCCGTGCTGAGAAAGGAGGAGGGCCTTCCCACTTCCCTAATTTCCCTTCCACCCTTTCCCTCACCAACTCCATGTTCCTTTAAGGCAGTTTACTGTGCAAAGGGCTAAAAAGAGTTTGTATACAGTCGTAATCTAAAGTTCCACTGTACATCTCTTCTCTGCTGTCCCGTCTGGTGTGCTTGTCTCGACTGTAAAGTGTGGGAAGAGGGTGTACCCCTTTACGGAGGATAGACAGGAGGATCCGTTCGCCCGTGTACATTAAGTGTCTGAAGAGAGAGAGCAGTTTTGGTTCAACATGCGCCATTGCGCCAATACTGCTGTCTTGTGGAGGAAGTGACCTTCCCTTCCCTTCTCTTCCCCCAAAGACACATGATCACATTACCTTGAAGGTCTGTGTCCTACATTGGGAAAGTTTTCAACATTTTTTTAACTCCGCCATGGCCGGTCCCAAGCCCGTGCTGAGAAAGGAGGAGGGCCTTCCCACTTCCCTAATTTCCCTTCCACCCTTTCCCTCACCAACTCCATGTTCCTTTAAGGCAGTTTACTGTGCAAAGGGCTAAAAAGAGTTTGTATACAGTCGTAATCTAAAGTTCCACTGTACATCTCTTCTCTGCTGTCCCGTCTGGTGTGCTTGTCTCGACTGTAAAGTGTGGGAAGAGGGTGTACCCCTTTACGGAGGATAGACAGGAGGATCCGTTCGCCCGTGTACATTAAGTGTCTGAAGAGAGAGAGCAGTTTTGGTTCAACATGCGTCATTGCGCCAATACTGCTGTCTTGTGGAGGAAGTGACCTTCCCTTCCCTTCTCTTCCCCCAAAGACACATGATCACATTACCTTGAAGGTCTGTGTCCTACATTGGGAAAGTTTTCAACATTTTTTTAACTCCGCCATGGCCGGTCCCAAGCCCGTGCTGAGAAAGGAGGAGGGCCTTCCCACTTCCCTAATTTCCCTTCCACCCTTTCCCTCACCAACTCCATGTTCCTTTAAGGCAGTTTACTGTGCAAAGGGCTAAAAAGAGTTTGTATACAGTCGTAATCTAAAGTTCCACTGTACATCTCTTCTCTGCTGTCCCGTCTGGTGTGCTTGTCTCGACTGTAAAGTGTGGGAAGAGGGTGTACCCCTTTACGGAGGATAGACAGGAGGATCCGTTCGCCCGTGTACATTAAGTGTCTGAAGAGAGAGAGCAGTTTTGGTTCAACATGCGCCATTGCGCCAATACTGCTGTCTTGTGGAGGAAGTGACCTTCCCTTCCCTTCTCTTCCCCCAAAGACACATGATCACATTACCTTGAAGGTCTGTGTCCTACATTGGGAAAGTTTTCAACATTTTTTTAACTCCGCCATGGCCGGTCCCAAGCCCGTGCTGAGAAAGGAGGAGGGCCTTCCCACTTCCCTAATTTCCCTTCCACCCTTTCCCTCACCAACTCCATGTTCCTTTAAGGCAGTTTACTGTGCAAAGGGCTAAAAAGAGTTTGTATACAGTCGTAATCTAAAGTTCCACTGTACATCTCTTCTCTGCTGTCCTGTCTGGTGTGCTTGTCTCGACTGTAAAGTGTGGGAAGAGGGTGTACCCCTTTACGGAGGATAGACAGGAGGATCCGTTCGCCCGTGTACATTAAGTGTCTGAAGAGAGAGAGCAGTTTTGGTTCAACATGCGTCATTGCGCCAATACTGCTGTCTTGTGGAGGAAGTGACCTTCCCTTCCCTTCTCTTCCCCCAAAGACACATGATCACATTACCTTGAAGGTCTGTGTCCTACATTGGGAAAGTTTTCAACATTTTTTTAACTCCGCCATGGCCGGTCCCAAGCCCGTGCTGAGAAAGGAGGAGGGCCTTCCCACTTCCCTAATTTCCCTTCCACCCTTTCCCTCACCAACTCCATGTTCCTTTAAGGCAGTTTACTGTGCAAAGGGCTAAAAAGAGTTTGTATACAGTCGTAATCTAAAGTTCCACTGTACATCTCTTCTCTGCTGTCCCGTCTGGTGTGCTTGTCTCGACTGTAAAGTGTGGGAAGAGGGTGTACCCCTTTACGGAGGATAGACAGGAGGATCCGTTCGCCCGTGTACATTAAGTGTCTGAAGAGAGAGAGCAGTTTTGGTTCAACATGCGTCATTGCGCCAATACTGCTGTCTTGTGGAGGAAGTGACCTTCCCTTCCCTTCTCTTCCCCCAAAGACACATGATCACATTACCTTGAAGGTCTGTGTCCTACATTGGGAAAGTTTTCAACATTTTTTTAACTCCGCCATGGCCGGTCCCAAGCCCGTGCTGAGAAAGGAGGAGGGCCTTCCCACTTCCCTAATTTCCCTTCCACCCTTTCCCTCACCAACTCCATGTTCCTTTAAGGCAGTTTACTGTGCAAAGGGCTAAAAAGAGTTTGTATACAGTCGTAATCTAAAGTTCCACTGTACATCTCTTCTCTGCTGTCCCGTCTGGTGTGCTTGTCTCGACTGTAAAGTGTGGGAAGAGGGTGTACCCCTTTACGGAGGATAGACAGGAGGATCCGTTCGCCCGTGTACATTAAGTGTCTGAAGAGAGAGAGCAGTTTTGGTTCAACATGCGCCATTGCGCCAATACTGCTGTCTTGTGGAGGAAGTGACCTTCCCTTCCCTTCTCTTCCCCCAAAGACACATGATCACATTACCTTGAAGGTCTGTGTCCTACATTGGGAAAGTTTTCAACATTTTTTTAACTCCGCCATGGCCGGTCCCAAGCCCGTGCTGAGAAAGGAGGAGGGCCTTCCCACTTCCCTAATTTCCCTTCCACCCTTTCCCTCACCAACTCCATGTTCCTTTAAGGCAGTTTACTGTGCAAAGGGCTAAAAAGAGTTTGTATACAGTCGTAATCTAAAGTTCCACTGTACATCTCTTCTCTGCTGTCCCGTCTGGTGTGCTTGTCTCGACTGTAAAGTGTGGGAAGAGGGTGTACCCCTTTACGGAGGATAGACAGGAGGATCCGTTCGCCCGTGTACATTAAGTGTCTGAAGAGAGAGAGCAGTTTTGGTTCAACATGCGCCATTGCGCCAATACTGCTGTCTTGTGGAGGAAGTGACCTTCCCTTCCCTTCTCTTCCCCCAAAGACACATGATCACATTACCTTGAAGGTCTGTGTCCTACATTGGGAAAGTTTTCAACATTTTTTTAACTCCGCCATGGCCGGTCCCAAGCCCGTGCTGAGAAAGGAGGAGGGCCTTCCCACTTCCCTAATTTCCCTTCCACCCTTTCCCTCACCAACTCCATGTTCCTTTAAGGCAGTTTACTGTGCAAAGGGCTAAAAAGAGTTTGTATACAGTCGTAATCTAAAGTTCCACTGTACATCTCTTCTCTGCTGTCCCGTCTGGTGTGCTTGTCTCGACTGTAAAGTGTGGGAAGAGGGTGTACCCCTTTACGGAGGATAGACAGGAGGATCCGTTCGCCCGTGTACATTAAGTGTCTGAAGAGAGAGAGCAGTTTTGGTTCAACATGCGCCATTGCGCCAATACTGCTGTCTTGTGGAGGAAGTGACCTTCCCTTCCCTTCTCTTCCCCCAAAGACACATGATCACATTACCTTGAAGGTCTGTGTCCTACATTGGGAAAGTTTTCAACATTTTTTTAACTCCGCCATGGCCGGTCCCAAGCCCGTGCTGAGAAAGGAGGAGGGCCTTCCCACTTCCCTAATTTCCCTTCCACCCTTTCCCTCACCAACTCCATGTTCCTTTAAGGCAGTTTACTGTGCAAAGGGCTAAAAAGAGTTTGTATACAGTCGTAATCTAAAGTTCCACTGTACATCTCTTCTCTGCTGTCCCGTCTGGTGTGCTTGTCTCGACTGTAAAGTGTGGGAAGAGGGTGTACCCCTTTACGGAGGATAGACAGGAGGATCCGTTCGCCCGTGTACATTAAGTGTCTGAAGAGAGAGAGCAGTTTTGGTTCAACATGCGCCATTGCGCCAATACTGCTGTCTTGTGGAGGAAGTGACCTTCCCTTCCCTTCTCTTCCCCCAAAGACACATGATCACATTACCTTGAAGGTCTGTGTCCTACATTGGGAAAGTTTTCAACATTTTTTTAACTCCGCCATGGCCGGTCCCAAGCCCGTGCTGAGAAAGGAGGAGGGCCTTCCCACTTCCCTAATTTCCCTTCCACCCTTTCCCTCACCAACTCCATGTTCCTTTAAGGCAGTTTACTGTGCAAAGGGCTAAAAAGAGTTTGTATACAGTCGTAATCTAAAGTTCCACTGTACATCTCTTCTCTGCTGTCCCGTCTGGTGTGCTTGTCTCGACTGTAAAGTGTGGGAAGAGGGTGTACCCCTTTACGGAGGATAGACAGGAGGATCCGTTCGCCCGTGTACATTAAGTGTCTGAAGAGAGAGAGCAGTTTTGGTTCAACATGCGCCATTGCGCCAATACTGCTGTCTTGTGGAGGAAGTGACCTTCCCTTCCCTTCTCTTCCCCCAAAGACACATGATCACATTACCTTGAAGGTCTGTGTCCTACATTGGGAAAGTTTTCAACATTTTTTTAACTCCGCCATGGCCGGTCCCAAGCCCGTGCTGAGAAAGGAGGAGGGCCTTCCCACTTCCCTAATTTCCCTTCCACCCTTTCCCTCACCAACTCCATGTTCCTTTAAGGCAGTTTACTGTGCAAAGGGCTAAAAAGAGTTTGTATACAGTCGTAATCTAAAGTTCCACTGTACATCTCTTCTCTGCTGTCCCGTCTGGTGTGCTTGTCTCGACTGTAAAGTGTGGGAAGAGGGTGTACCCCTTTACGGAGGATAGACAGGAGGATCCGTTCGCCCGTGTACATTAAGTGTCTGAAGAGAGAGAGCAGTTTTGGTTCAACATGCGTCATTGCGCCAATACTGCTGTCTTGTGGAGGAAGTGACCTTCCCTTCCCTTCTCTTCCCCCAAAGACACATGATCACATTACCTTGAAGGTCTGTGTCCTACATTGGGAAAGTTTTCAACATTTTTTTAACTCCGCCATGGCCGGTCCCAAGCCCGTGCTGAGAAAGGAGGAGGGCCTTCCCACTTCCCTAATTTCCCTTCCACCCTTTCCCTCACCAACTCCATGTTCCTTTAAGGCAGTTTACTGTGCAAAGGGCTAAAAAGAGTTTGTATACAGTCGTAATCTAAAGTTCCACTGTACATCTCTTCTCTGCTGTCCCGTCTGGTGTGCTTGTCTCGACTGTAAAGTGTGGGAAGAGGGTGTACCCCTTTACGGAGGATAGACAGGAGGATCCGTTCGCCCGTGTACATTAAGTGTCTGAAGAGAGAGAGCAGTTTTGGTTCAACATGCGTCATTGCGCCAATACTGCTGTCTTGTGGAGGAAGTGACCTTCCCTTCCCTTCTCTTCCCCCAAAGACACATGATCACATTACCTTGAAGGTCTGTGTCCTACATTGGGAAAGTTTTCAACATTTTTTTAACTCCGCCATGGCCGGTCCCAAGCCCGTGCTGAGAAAGGAGGAGGGCCTTCCCACTTCCCTAATTTCCCTTCCACCCTTTCCCTCACCAACTCCATGTTCCTTTAAGGCAGTTTACTGTGCAAAGGGCTAAAAAGAGTTTGTATACAGTCGTAATCTAAAGTTCCACTGTACATCTCTTCTCTGCTGTCCCGTCTGGTGTGCTTGTCTCGACTGTAAAGTGTGGGAAGAGGGTGTACCCCTTTACGGAGGATAGACAGGAGGATCCGTTCGCCCGTGTACATTAAGTGTCTGAAGAGAGAGAGCAGTTTTGGTTCAACATGCGTCATTGCGCCAATACTGCTGTCTTGTGGAGGAAGTGACCTTCCCTTCCCTTCTCTTCCCCCAAAGACACATGATCACATTACCTTGAAGGTCTGTGTCCTACATTGGGAAAGTTTTCAACATTTTTTTAACTCCGCCATGGCCGGTCCCAAGCCCGTGCTGAGAAAGGAGGAGGGCCTTCCCACTTCCCTAATTTCCCTTCCACCCTTTCCCTCACCAACTCCATGTTCCTTTAAGGCAGTTTACTGTGCAAAGGGCTAAAAAGAGTTTGTATACAGTCGTAATCTAAAGTTCCACTGTACATCTCTTCTCTGCTGTCCCGTCTGGTGTGCTTGTCTCGACTGTAAAGTGTGGGAAGAGGGTGTACCCCTTTACGGAGGATAGACAGGAGGATCCGTTCGCCCGTGTACATTAAGTGTCTGAAGAGAGAGAGCAGTTTTGGTTCAACATGCGCCATTGCGCCAATACTGCTGTCTTGTGGAGGAAGTGACCTTCCCTTCCCTTCTCTTCCCCCAAAGACACATGATCACATTACCTTGAAGGTCTGTGTCCTACATTGGGAAAGTTTTCAACATTTTTTTAACTCCGCCATGGCCGGTCCCAAGCCCGTGCTGAGAAAGGAGGAGGGCCTTCCCACTTCCCTAATTTCCCTTCCACCCTTTCCCTCACCAACTCCATGTTCCTTTAAGGCAGTTTACTGTGCAAAGGGCTAAAAAGAGTTTGTATACAGTCGTAATCTAAAGTTCCACTGTACATCTCTTCTCTGCTGTCCTGTCTGGTGTGCTTGTCTCGACTGTAAAGTGTGGGAAGAGGGTGTACCCCTTTACGGAGGATAGACAGGAGGATCCGTTCGCCCGTGTACATTAAGTGTCTGAAGAGAGAGAGCAGTTTTGGTTCAACATGCGTCATTGCGCCAATACTGCTGTCTTGTGGAGGAAGTGACCTTCCCTTCCCTTCTCTTCCCCCAAAGACACATGATCACATTACCTTGAAGGTCTGTGTCCTACATTGGGAAAGTTTTCAACATTTTTTTAACTCCGCCATGGCCGGTCCCAAGCCCGTGCTGAGAAAGGAGGAGGGCCTTCCCACTTCCCTAATTTCCCTTCCACCCTTTCCCTCACCAACTCCATGTTCCTTTAAGGCAGTTTACTGTGCAAAGGGCTAAAAAGAGTTTGTATACAGTCGTAATCTAAAGTTCCACTGTACATCTCTTCTCTGCTGTCCCGTCTGGTGTGCTTGTCTCGACTGTAAAGTGTGGGAAGAGGGTGTACCCCTTTACGGAGGATAGACAGGAGGATCCGTTCGCCCGTGTACATTAAGTGTCTGAAGAGAGAGAGCAGTTTTGGTTCAACATGCGTCATTGCGCCAATACTGCTGTCTTGTGGAGGAAGTGACCTTCCCTTCCCTTCTCTTCCCCCAAAGACACATGATCACATTACCTTGAAGGTCTGTGTCCTACATTGGGAAAGTTTTCAACATTTTTTTAACTCCGCCATGGCCGGTCCCAAGCCCGTGCTGAGAAAGGAGGAGGGCCTTCCCACTTCCCTAATTTCCCTTCCACCCTTTCCCTCACCAACTCCATGTTCCTTTAAGGCAGTTTACTGTGCAAAGGGCTAAAAAGAGTTTGTATACAGTCGTAATCTAAAGTTCCACTGTACATCTCTTCTCTGCTGTCCCGTCTGGTGTGCTTGTCTCGACTGTAAAGTGTGGGAAGAGGGTGTACCCCTTTACGGAGGATAGACAGGAGGATCCGTTCGCCCGTGTACATTAAGTGTCTGAAGAGAGAGAGCAGTTTTGGTTCAACATGCGCCATTGCGCCAATACTGCTGTCTTGTGGAGGAAGTGACCTTCCCTTCCCTTCTCTTCCCCCAAAGACACATGATCACATTACCTTGAAGGTCTGTGTCCTACATTGGGAAAGTTTTCAACATTTTTTTAACTCCGCCATGGCCGGTCCCAAGCCCGTGCTGAGAAAGGAGGAGGGCCTTCCCACTTCCCTAATTTCCCTTCCACCCTTTCCCTCACCAACTCCATGTTCCTTTAAGGCAGTTTACTGTGCAAAGGGCTAAAAAGAGTTTGTATACAGTCGTAATCTAAAGTTCCACTGTACATCTCTTCTCTGCTGTCCCGTCTGGTGTGCTTGTCTCGACTGTAAAGTGTGGGAAGAGGGTGTACCCCTTTACGGAGGATAGACAGGAGGATCCGTTCGCCCGTGTACATTAAGTGTCTGAAGAGAGAGAGCAGTTTTGGTTCAACATGCGCCATTGCGCCAATACTGCTGTCTTGTGGAGGAAGTGACCTTCCCTTCCCTTCTCTTCCCCCAAAGACACATGATCACATTACCTTGAAGGTCTGTGTCCTACATTGGGAAAGTTTTCAACATTTTTTTAACTCCGCCATGGCCGGTCCCAAGCCCGTGCTGAGAAAGGAGGAGGGCCTTCCCACTTCCCTAATTTCCCTTCCACCCTTTCCCTCACCAACTCCATGTTCCTTTAAGGCAGTTTACTGTGCAAAGGGCTAAAAAGAGTTTGTATACAGTCGTAATCTAAAGTTCCACTGTACATCTCTTCTCTGCTGTCCCGTCTGGTGTGCTTGTCTCGACTGTAAAGTGTGGGAAGAGGGTGTACCCCTTTACGGAGGATAGACAGGAGGATCCGTTCGCCCGTGTACATTAAGTGTCTGAAGAGAGAGAGCAGTTTTGGTTCAACATGCGCCATTGCGCCAATACTGCTGTCTTGTGGAGGAAGTGACCTTCCCTTCCCTTCTCTTCCCCCAAAGACACATGATCACATTACCTTGAAGGTCTGTGTCCTACATTGGGAAAGTTTTCAACATTTTTTTAACTCCGCCATGGCCGGTCCCAAGCCCGTGCTGAGAAAGGAGGAGGGCCTTCCCACTTCCCTAATTTCCCTTCCACCCTTTCCCTCACCAACTCCATGTTCCTTTAAGGCAGTTTACTGTGCAAAGGGCTAAAAAGAGTTTGTATACAGTCGTAATCTAAAGTTCCACTGTACATCTCTTCTCTGCTGTCCTGTCTGGTGTGCTTGTCTCGACTGTAAAGTGTGGGAAGAGGGTGTACCCCTTTACGGAGGATAGACAGGAGGATCCGTTCGCCCGTGTACATTAAGTGTCTGAAGAGAGAGAGCAGTTTTGGTTCAACATGCGTCATTGCGCCAATACTGCTGTCTTGTGGAGGAAGTGACCTTCCCTTCCCTTCTCTTCCCCCAAAGACACATGATCACATTACCTTGAAGGTCTGTGTCCTACATTGGGAAAGTTTTCAACATTTTTTTAACTCCGCCATGGCCGGTCCCAAGCCCGTGCTGAGAAAGGAGGAGGGCCTTCCCACTTCCCTAATTTCCCTTCCACCCTTTCCCTCACCAACTCCATGTTCCTTTAAGGCAGTTTACTGTGCAAAGGGCTAAAAAGAGTTTGTATACAGTCGTAATCTAAAGTTCCACTGTACATCTCTTCTCTGCTGTCCCGTCTGGTGTGCTTGTCTCGACTGTAAAGTGTGGGAAGAGGGTGTACCCCTTTACGGAGGATAGACAGGAGGATCCGTTCGCCCGTGTACATTAAGTGTCTGAAGAGAGAGAGCAGTTTTGGTTCAACATGCGTCATTGCGCCAATACTGCTGTCTTGTGGAGGAAGTGACCTTCCCTTCCCTTCTCTTCCCCCAAAGACACATGATCACATTACCTTGAAGGTCTGTGTCCTACATTGGGAAAGTTTTCAACATTTTTTTAACTCCGCCATGGCCGGTCCCAAGCCCGTGCTGAGAAAGGAGGAGGGCCTTCCCACTTCCCTAATTTCCCTTCCACCCTTTCCCTCACCAACTCCATGTTCCTTTAAGGCAGTTTACTGTGCAAAGGGCTAAAAAGAGTTTGTATACAGTCGTAATCTAAAGTTCCACTGTACATCTCTTCTCTGCTGTCCCGTCTGGTGTGCTTGTCTCGACTGTAAAGTGTGGGAAGAGGGTGTACCCCTTTACGGAGGATAGACAGGAGGATCCGTTCGCCCGTGTACATTAAGTGTCTGAAGAGAGAGAGCAGTTTTGGTTCAACATGCGCCATTGCGCCAATACTGCTGTCTTGTGGAGGAAGTGACCTTCCCTTCCCTTCTCTTCCCCCAAAGACACATGATCACATTACCTTGAAGGTCTGTGTCCTACATTGGGAAAGTTTTCAACATTTTTTTAACTCCGCCATGGCCGGTCCCAAGCCCGTGCTGAGAAAGGAGGAGGGCCTTCCCACTTCCCTAATTTCCCTTCCACCCTTTCCCTCACCAACTCCATGTTCCTTTAAGGCAGTTTACTGTGCAAAGGGCTAAAAAGAGTTTGTATACAGTCGTAATCTAAAGTTCCACTGTACATCTCTTCTCTGCTGTCCCGTCTGGTGTGCTTGTCTCGACTGTAAAGTGTGGGAAGAGGGTGTACCCCTTTACGGAGGATAGACAGGAGGATCCGTTCGCCCGTGTACATTAAGTGTCTGAAGAGAGAGAGCAGTTTTGGTTCAACATGCGCCATTGCGCCAATACTGCTGTCTTGTGGAGGAAGTGACCTTCCCTTCCCTTCTCTTCCCCCAAAGACACATGATCACATTACCTTGAAGGTCTGTGTCCTACATTGGGAAAGTTTTCAACATTTTTTTAACTCCGCCATGGCCGGTCCCAAGCCCGTGCTGAGAAAGGAGGAGGGCCTTCCCACTTCCCTAATTTCCCTTCCACCCTTTCCCTCACCAACTCCATGTTCCTTTAAGGCAGTTTACTGTGCAAAGGGCTAAAAAGAGTTTGTATACAGTCGTAATCTAAAGTTCCACTGTACATCTCTTCTCTGCTGTCCCGTCTGGTGTGCTTGTCTCGACTGTAAAGTGTGGGAAGAGGGTGTACCCCTTTACGGAGGATAGACAGGAGGATCCGTTCGCCCGTGTACATTAAGTGTCTGAAGAGAGAGAGCAGTTTTGGTTCAACATGCGTCATTGCGCCAATACTGCTGTCTTGTGGAGGAAGTGACCTTCCCTTCCCTTCTCTTCCCCCAAAGACACATGATCACATTACCTTGAAGGTCTGTGTCCTACATTGGGAAAGTTTTCAACATTTTTTTAACTCCGCCATGGCCGGTCCCAAGCCCGTGCTGAGAAAGGAGGAGGGCCTTCCCACTTCCCTAATTTCCCTTCCACCCTTTCCCTCACCAACTCCATGTTCCTTTAAGGCAGTTTACTGTGCAAAGGGCTAAAAAGAGTTTGTATACAGTCGTAATCTAAAGTTCCACTGTACATCTCTTCTCTGCTGTCCCGTCTGGTGTGCTTGTCTCGACTGTAAAGTGTGGGAAGAGGGTGTACCCCTTTACGGAGGATAGACAGGAGGATCCGTTCGCCCGTGTACATTAAGTGTCTGAAGAGAGAGAGCAGTTTTGGTTCAACATGCGCCATTGCGCCAATACTGCTGTCTTGTGGAGGAAGTGACCTTCCCTTCCCTTCTCTTCCCCCAAAGACACATGATCACATTACCTTGAAGGTCTGTGTCCTACATTGGGAAAGTTTTCAACATTTTTTTAACTCCGCCATGGCCGGTCCCAAGCCCGTGCTGAGAAAGGAGGAGGGCCTTCCCACTTCCCTAATTTCCCTTCCACCCTTTCCCTCACCAACTCCATGTTCCTTTAAGGCAGTTTACTGTGCAAAGGGCTAAAAAGAGTTTGTATACAGTCGTAATCTAAAGTTCCACTGTACATCTCTTCTCTGCTGTCCCGTCTGGTGTGCTTGTCTCGACTGTAAAGTGTGGGAAGAGGGTGTACCCCTTTACGGAGGATAGACAGGAGGATCCGTTCGCCCGTGTACATTAAGTGTCTGAAGAGAGAGAGCAGTTTTGGTTCAACATGCGCCATTGCGCCAATACTGCTGTCTTGTGGAGGAAGTGACCTTCCCTTCCCTTCTCTTCCCCCAAAGACACATGATCACATTACCTTGAAGGTCTGTGTCCTACATTGGGAAAGTTTTCAACATTTTTTTAACTCCGCCATGGCCGGTCCCAAGCCCGTGCTGAGAAAGGAGGAGGGCCTTCCCACTTCCCTAATTTCCCTTCCACCCTTTCCCTCACCAACTCCATGTTCCTTTAAGGCAGTTTACTGTGCAAAGGGCTAAAAAGAGTTTGTATACAGTCGTAATCTAAAGTTCCACTGTACATCTCTTCTCTGCTGTCCCGTCTGGTGTGCTTGTCTCGACTGTAAAGTGTGGGAAGAGGGTGTACCCCTTTACGGAGGATAGACAGGAGGATCCGTTCGCCCGTGTACATTAAGTGTCTGAAGAGAGAGAGCAGTTTTGGTTCAACATGCGTCATTGCGCCAATACTGCTGTCTTGTGGAGGAAGTGACCTTCCCTTCCCTTCTCTTCCCCCAAAGACACATGATCACATTACCTTGAAGGTCTGTGTCCTACATTGGGAAAGTTTTCAACATTTTTTTAACTCCGCCATGGCCGGTCCCAAGCCCGTGCTGAGAAAGGAGGAGGGCCTTCCCACTTCCCTAATTTCCCTTCCACCCTTTCCCTCACCAACTCCATGTTCCTTTAAGGCAGTTTACTGTGCAAAGGGCTAAAAAGAGTTTGTATACAGTCGTAATCTAAAGTTCCACTGTACATCTCTTCTCTGCTGTCCCGTCTGGTGTGCTTGTCTCGACTGTAAAGTGTGGGAAGAGGGTGTACCCCTTTACGGAGGATAGACAGGAGGATCCGTTCGCCCGTGTACATTAAGTGTCTGAAGAGAGAGAGCAGTTTTGGTTCAACATGCGTCATTGCGCCAATACTGCTGTCTTGTGGAGGAAGTGACCTTCCCTTCCCTTCTCTTCCCCCAAAGACACATGATCACATTACCTTGAAGGTCTGTGTCCTACATTGGGAAAGTTTTCAACATTTTTTTAACTCCGCCATGGCCGGTCCCAAGCCCGTGCTGAGAAAGGAGGAGGGCCTTCCCACTTCCCTAATTTCCCTTCCACCCTTTCCCTCACCAACTCCATGTTCCTTTAAGGCAGTTTACTGTGCAAAGGGCTAAAAAGAGTTTGTATACAGTCGTAATCTAAAGTTCCACTGTACATCTCTTCTCTGCTGTCCCGTCTGGTGTGCTTGTCTCGACTGTAAAGTGTGGGAAGAGGGTGTACCCCTTTACGGAGGATAGACAGGAGGATCCGTTCGCCCGTGTACATTAAGTGTCTGAAGAGAGAGAGCAGTTTTGGTTCAACATGCGCCATTGCGCCAATACTGCTGTCTTGTGGAGGAAGTGACCTTCCCTTCCCTTCTCTTCCCCCAAAGACACATGATCACATTACCTTGAAGGTCTGTGTCCTACATTGGGAAAGTTTTCAACATTTTTTTAACTCCGCCATGGCCGGTCCCAAGCCTGTGCTGAGAAAGGAGGAGGGCCTTCCCACTTCCCTAATTTCCCTTCCACCCTTTCCCTCACCAACTCCATGTTCCTTTAAGGCAGTTTACTGTGCAAAGGGCTAAAAAGAGTTTGTATACAGTCGTAATCTAAAGTTCCACTGTACATCTCTTCTCTGCTGTCCTGTCTGGTGTGCTTGTCTCGACTGTAAAGTGTGGGAAGAGGGTGTACCCCTTTACGGAGGATAGACAGGAGGATCCGTTCGCCCGTGTACATTAAGTGTCTGAAGAGAGAGAGCAGTTTTGGTTCAACATGCGTCATTGCGCCAATACTGCTGTCTTGTGGAGGAAGTGACCTTCCCTTCCCTTCTCTTCCCCCAAAGACACATGATCACATTACCTTGAAGGTTTGTGTCCTACATTGGGAAAGTTTTCAACATTTTTTTAACTCCGCCATGGCCGGTCCCAAGCCCGTGCTGAGAAAGGAGGAGGGCCTTCCCACTTCCCTAATTTCCCTTCCACCCTTTCCCTCACCAACTCCATGTTCCTTTAAGGCAGTTTACTGTGCAAAGGGCTAAAAAGAGTTTGTATACAGTCGTAATCTAAAGTTCCACTGTACATCTCTTCTCTGCTGTCCCGTCTGGTGTGCTTGTCTCGACTGTAAAGTGTGGGAAGAGGGTGTACCCCTTTACGGAGGATAGACAGGAGGATCCGTTCGCCCGTGTACATTAAGTGTCTGAAGAGAGAGAGCAGTTTTGGTTCAACATGCGTCATTGCGCCAATACTGCTGTCTTGTGGAGGAAGTGACCTTCCCTTCCCTTCTCTTCCCCCAAAGACACATGATCACATTACCTTGAAGGTCTGTGTCCTACATTGGGAAAGTTTTCAACATTTTTTTAACTCCGCCATGGCCGGTCCCAAGCCCGTGCTGAGAAAGGAGGAGGGCCTTCCCACTTCCCTAATTTCCCTTCCACCCTTTCCCTCACCAACTCCATGTTCCTTTAAGGCAGTTTACTGTGCAAAGGGCTAAAAAGAGTTTGTATACAGTCGTAATCTAAAGTTCCACTGTACATCTCTTCTCTGCTGTCCCGTCTGGTGTGCTTGTCTCGACTGTAAAGTGTGGGAAGAGGGTGTACCCCTTTACGGAGGATAGACAGGAGGATCCGTTCGCCCGTGTACATTAAGTGTCTGAAGAGAGAGAGCAGTTTTGGTTCAACATGCGTCATTGCGCCAATACTGCTGTCTTGTGGAGGAAGTGACCTTCCCTTCCCTTCTCTTCCCCCAAAGACACATGATCACATTACCTTGAAGGTCTGTGTCCTACATTGGGAAAGTTTTCAACATTTTTTTAACTCCGCCATGGCCGGTCCCAAGCCCGTGCTGAGAAAGGAGGAGGGCCTTCCCACTTCCCTAATTTTCCTTCCACCCTTTCCCTCACCAACTCCATGTTCCTTTAAGGCAGTTTACTGTGCAAAGGGCTAAAAAGAGTTTGTATACAGTCGTAATCTAAAGTTCCACTGTACATCTCTTCTCTGCTGTCCCGTCTGGTGTGCTTGTCTCGACTGTAAAGTGTGGGAAGAGGGTGTACCCCTTTACGGAGGATAGACAGGAGGATCCGTTCGCCCGTGTACATTAAGTGTCTGAAGAGAGAGAGCAGTTTTGGTTCAACATGCGTCATTGCGCCAATACTGCTGTCTTGTGGAGGAAGTGACCTTCCCTTCCCTTCTCTTCCCCCAAAGACACATGATCACATTACCTTGAAGGTCTGTGTCCTACATTGGGAAAGTTTTCAACATTTTTTTAACTCCGCCATGGCCGGTCCCAAGCCCGTGCTGAGAAAGGAGGAGGGCCTTCCCACTTCCCTAATTTCCCTTCCACCCTTTCCCTCACCAACTCCATGTTCCTTTAAGGCAGTTTACTGTGCAAAGGGTTAAAAAGAGTTTGTATACAGTCGTAATCTAAAGTTCCACTGTACATCTCTTCTCTGCTGTCCTGTCTGGTGTGCTTGTCTCGACTGTAAAGTGTGGGAAGAGGGTGTACCCCTTTACGGAGGATAGACAGGAGGATCCGTTCGCCCGTGTACATTAAGTGTCTGAAGAGAGAGAGCAGTTTTGGTTCAACATGCGTCATTGCGCCAATACTGCTGTCTTGTGGAGGAAGTGACCTTCCCTTCCCTTCTCTTCCCCCAAAGACACATGATCACATTACCTTGAAGGTCTGTGTCCTACATTGGGAAAGTTTTCAACATTTTTTTAACTCCGCCATGGCCGGTCCCAAGCCCGTGCTGAGAAAGGAGGAGGGCCTTCCCACTTCCCTAATTTCCCTTCCACCCTTTCCCTCACCAACTCCATGTTCCTTTAAGGCAGTTTACTGTGCAAAGGGCTAAAAAGAGTTTGTATACAGTCGTAATCTAAAGTTCCACTGTACATCTCTTCTCTGCTGTCCTGTCTGGTGTGCTTGTCTCGACTGTAAAGTGTGGGAAGAGGGTGTACCCCTTTACGGAGGATAGACAGGAGGATCCGTTCGCCCGTGTACATTAAGTGTCTGAAGAGAGAGAGCAGTTTTGGTTCAACATGCGTCATTGCGCCAATACTGCTGTCTTGTGGAGGAAGTGACCTTCCCTTCCCTTCTCTTCCCCCAAAGACACATGATCACATTACCTTGAAGGTCTGTGTCCTACATTGGGAAAGTTTTCAACATTTTTTTAACTCCGCCATGGCCGGTCCCAAGCCCGTGCTGAGAAAGGAGGAGGGCCTTCCCACTTCCCTAATTTCCCTTCCACCCTTTCCCTCACCAACTCCATGTTCCTTTAAGGCAGTTTACTGTGCAAAGGGCTAAAAAGAGTTTGTATACAGTCGTAATCTAAAGTTCCACTGTACATCTCTTCTCTGCTGTCCCGTCTGGTGTGCTTGTCTCGACTGTAAAGTGTGGGAAGAGGGTGTACCCCTTTACGGAGGATAGACAGGAGGATCCGTTCGCCCGTGTACATTAAGTGTCTGAAGAGAGAGAGCAGTTTTGGTTCAACATGCGCCATTGCGCCAATACTGCTGTCTTGTGGAGGAAGTGACCTTCCCTTCCCTTCTCTTCCCCCAAAGACACATGATCACATTACCTTGAAGGTCTGTGTCCTACATTGGGAAAGTTTTCAACATTTTTTTAACTCCGCCATGGCCGGTCCCAAGCCCGTGCTGAGAAAGGAGGAGGGCCTTCCCACTTCCCTAATTTCCCTTCCACCCTTTCCCTCACCAACTCCATGTTCCTTTAAGGCAGTTTACTGTGCAAAGGACAAAAAAGAGTTTGTATACAGTCGTAATCTAAAGTTCCACTGTACATCTCTTCTCTGCTGTCCCGTCTGGTGTGCTTGTCTCGACTGTAAAGTGTGGGAAGAGGGTGTACCCCTTTACCGAGGATAGACAGGAGGATCCGTTCGCCCGTGTACATTAAGTGTCTGAAGAGAGAGAGCAGTTTTGGTTCAACATGCGCCATTGCGCCAATACTGCTGTCTTGTGGAGGAAGTGACCTTCCCTTCCCTTCTCTTCCCCCAAAGACACATGATCACATTACCTTGAAGGTCTGTGTCCTACATTGGGAAAGTTTTCAACATTTTTTTAACTCCGCCATGGCCGGTCCCAAGCCCGTGCTGAGAAAGGAGGAGGGCCTTCCCACTTCCCTAATTTCCCTTCCACCCTTTCCCTCACCAACTCCATGTTCCTTTAAGGCAGTTTACTGTGCAAAGGGCTAAAAAGAGTTTGTATACAGTCGTAATCTAAAGTTCCACTGTACATCTCTTCTCTGCTGTCCCGTCTGGTGTGCTTGTCTCGACTGTAAAGTGTGGGAAGAGGGTGTACCCCTTTACGGAGGATAGACAGGAGGATCCGTTCGCCCGTGTACATTAAGTGTCTGAAGAGAGAGAGCAGTTTTGGTTCAACATGCGTCATTGCGCCAATACTGCTGTCTTGTGGAGGAAGTGACCTTCCCTTCCCTTCTCTTCCCCCAAAGACACATGATCACATTACCTTGAAGGTCTGTGTCCTACATTGGGAAAGTTTTCAAAATTTTTTTAACTCCGCCATGGCCGGTCCCAAGCCCGTGCTGAGAAAGGAGGAGGGCCTTCCCACTTCCCTAATTTCCCTTCCACCCTTTCCCTCACCAACTCCATGTTCCTTTAAGGCAGTTTACTGTGCAAAGGACTAAAAAGAGTTTGTATACAGTCGTAATCTAAAGTTCCACTGTACATCTCTTCTCTGCTGTCCCGTCTGGTGTGCTTGTCTCGACTGTAAAGTGTGGGAAGAGGGTGTACCCCTTTACGGAGGATAGACAGGAGGATCCGTTCGCCCGTGTACATTAAGTGTCTGAAGAGAGAGAGCAGTTTTGGTTCAACATGCGCCATTGCGCCAATACTGCTGTCTTGTGGAGGAAGTGACCTTCCCTTCCCTTCTCTTCCCCCAAAGACACATGATCACATTACCTTGAAGGTCTGTGTCCTACATTGGGAAAGTTTTCAACATTTTTTTAACTCCGCCATGGCCGGTCCCAAGCCCGTGCTGAGAAAGGAGGAGGGCCTTCCCACTTCCCTAATTTCCCTTCCACCCTTTCCCTCACCAACTCCATGTTCCTTTAAGGCAGTTTACTGTGCAAAGGGCTAAAAAGAGTTTGTATACAGTCGTAATCTAAAGTTCCACTGTACATCTCTTCTCTGCTGTCCCGTCTGGTGTGCTTGTCTCGACTGTAAAGTGTGGGAAGAGGGTGTACCCCTTTACGGAGGATAGACAGGAGGATCCGTTCGCCCGTGTACATTAAGTGTCTGAAGAGAGAGAGCAGTTTTGGTTCAACATGCGCCATTGCGCCAATACTGCTGTCTTGTGGAGGAAGTGACCTTCCCTTCCCTTCTCTTCCCCCAAAGACACATGATCACATTACCTTGAAGGTCTGTGTCCTACATTGGGAAAGTTTTCAACATTTTTTTAACTCCGCCATGGCCGGTCCCAAGCCCGTGCTGAGAAAGGAGGAGGGCCTTCCCACTTCCCTAATTTCCCTTCCACCCTTTCCCTCACCAACTCCATGTTCCTTTAAGGCAGTTTACTGTGCAAAGGGCTAAAAAGAGTTTGTATACAGTCGTAATCTAAAGTTCCACTGTACATCTCTTCTCTGCTGTCCCGTCTGGTGTGCTTGTCTCGACTGTAAAGTGTGGGAAGAGGGTGTACCCCTTTACGGAGGATAGACAGGAGGATCCGTTCGCCCGTGTACATTAAGTGTCTGAAGAGAGAGAGCAGTTTTGGTTCAACATGCGTCATTGCGCCAATACTGCTGTCTTGTGGAGGAAGTGACCTTCCCTTCCCTTCTCTTCCCCCAAAGACACATGATCACATTACCTTGAAGGTCTGTGTCCTACATTGGGAAAGTTTTCAACATTTTTTTAACTCCGCCATGGCCGGTCCCAAGCCCGTGCTGAGAAAGGAGGAGGGCCTTCCCACTTCCCTAATTTCCCTTCCACCCTTTCCCTCACCAACTCCATGTTCCTTTAAGGCAGTTTACTGTGCAAAGGGCTAAAAAGAGTTTGTATACAGTCGTAATCTAAAGTTCCACTGTACATCTCTTCTCTGCTGTCCCGTCTGGTGTGCTTGTCTCGACTGTAAAGTGTGGGAAGAGGGTGTACCAATTTACGGAGGATAGACAGGAGGATCCGTTCGCCCGTGTACATTAAGTGTCTGAAGAGAGAGAGCAGTTTTGGTTCAACATGCGCCATTGCGCCAATACTGCTGTCTTGTGGAGGAAGTGACCTTCCCTTCCCTTCTCTTCCCCCAAAGACACATGATCACATTACCTTGAAGGTCTGTGTCCTACATTGGGAAAGTTTTCAACATTTTTTTAACTCCGCCATGGCCGGTCCCAAGCCCGTGCTGAGAAAGGAGGAGGGCCTTCCCACTTCCCTAATTTCCCTTCCACCCTTTCCCTCACCAACTCCATGTTCCTTTAAGGCAGTTTACTGTGCAAAGGGCTAAAAAGAGTTTGTATACAGTCGTAATCTAAAGTTCCACTGTACATCTCTTCTCTGCTGTCCCGTCTGGTGTGCTTGTCTCGACTTTAAAGTGTGGGAAGAGGGTGTACCCCTTTACGGAGGATAGACAGGAGGATCCGTTCGCCCGTGTACATTAAGTGTCTGAAGAGAGAGAGCAGTTTTGGTTCAACATGCGCCATTGCGCCAATACTGCTGTCTTGTGGAGGAAGTGACCTTCCCTTCCCTTCTCTTCCCCCAAATACACATGATCACATTACCTTGAAGGTCTGTGTCCTACATTGGGAAAGTTTTCAACATTTTTTTAACTCCGCCATGGCCGGTCCCAAGCCCGTGCTGAGAAAGGAGGAGGGCCTTCCCACTTCCCTAATTTCCCTTCCACCCTTTCCCTCACCAACTCCATGTTCCTTTAAGGCAGTTTACTGTGCAAAGGGCTAAAAAGAGTTTGTATACAGTCGTAATCTAAAGTTCCACTGTACATCTCTTCTCTGCTGTCCCGTCTGGTGTGCTTGTCTCGACTGTAAAGTGTGGGAAGAGGGTGTACCCCTTTACGGAGGATAGACAGGAGGATCCGTTCGCCCGTGTACATTAAGTGTCTGAAGAGAGAGAGCAGTTTTGGTTCAACATGCGTCATTGCGCCAATACTGCTGTCTTGTGGAGGAAGTGACCTTCCCTTCCCTTCTCTTCCCCCAAAGACACATGATCACATTACCTTGAAGGTCTGTGTCCTACATTGGGAAAGTTTTCAACATTTTTTTAACTCCGCTATGGCCGGTCCCAAGCCCGTGCTGAGAAAGGAGGAGGGCCTTCCCACTTCCCTAATTTCCCTTCCACCCTTTCCCTCACCAACTCCATGTTCCTTTAAGGCAGTTTACTGTGCAAAGGGCTAAAAAGAGTTTGTATACAGTCGTAATCTAAAGTTCCACTGTACATCTCTTCTCTGCTGTCCCGTCTGGTGTGCTTGTCTCGACTGTAAAGTGTGGGAAGAGGGTGTACCCCTTTACGGAGGATAGACAGGAGGATCCGTTCGCCCGTGTACATTAAGTGTCTGAAGAGAGAGAGCAGTTTTGGTTCAACATGCGTCATTGCGCCAATACTGCTGTCTTGTGGAGGAAGTGACCTTCCCTTCCCTTCTCTTCCCCCAAAGACACATGATCACATTACCTTGAAGGTCTGTGTCCTACATTGGGAAAGTTTTCAACATTTTTTTAACTCCGCCATGGCCGGTCCCAAGCCCGTGCTGAGAAAGGAGGAGGGCCTTCCCACTTCCCTAATTTCCCTTCCACCCTTTCCCTCACCAACTCCATGTTCCTTTAAGGCAGTTTACTGTGCAAAGGGCTAAAAAGAGTTTGTATACAGTCGTAATCTAAAGTTCCACTGTACATCTCTTCTCTGCTGTCCCGTCTGGTGTGCTTGTCTCGACTGTAAAGTGTGGGAAGAGGGTGTACCCCTTTACGGAGGATAGACAGGAGGATCCGTTCGCCCGTGTACATTAAGTGTCTGAAGAGAGAGAGCAGTTTTGGTTCAACATGCGCCATTGCGCCAATACTGCTGTCTTGTGGAGGAAGTGACCTTCCCTTCCCTTCTCTTCCCCCAAAGACACATGATCACATTACCTTGAAGGTCTGTGTCCTACATTGGGAAAGTTTTCAACATTTTTTTAACTCCGCCATGGCCGGTCCCAAGCCCGTGCTGAGAAAGGAGGAGGGCCTTCCCACTTCCCTAATTTCCCTTCCACCCTTTCCCTCACCAACTACATGTTCCTTTAAGGCAGTTTACTGTGCAAAGGGCTAAAAAGAGTTTGTATACAGTCGTAATCTAAAGTTCCACTGTACATCTCTTCTCTGCTGTCCCGTCTGGTGTGCTTGTCTCGACTGTAAAGTGTGGGAAGAGGGTGTACCCCTTTACGGAGGATAGACAGGAGGATCCGTTCGCCCGTGTACATTAAGTGTCTGAAGAGAGAGAGCAGTTTTGGTTCAACATGCGCCATTGCGCCAATACTGCTGTCTTGTGGAGGAAGTGACCTTCCCTTCCCTTCTCTTCCCCCAAAGACACATGATCACATTACCTTGAAGGTCTGTGTCCTACATTGGGAAAGTTTTCAACATTTTTTTAACTCCGCCATGGCCGGTCCCAAGCCCGTGCTGAGAAAGGAGGAGGGCCTTCCCACTTCCCTAATTTCCCTTCCACCCTTTCCCTCACCAACTCCATGTTCCTTTAAGGCAGTTTACTGTGCAAAGGGCTAAAAAGAGTTTGTATACAGTCGTAATCTAAAGTTCCACTGTACATCTCTTCTCTGCTGTCCCGTCTGGTGTGCTTGTCTCGACTGTAAAGTGTGGGAAGAGGGTGTACCCCTTTACGGAGGATAGACAGGAGGATCCGTTCGCCCGTGTACATTAAGTGTCTGAAGAGAGAGAGCAGTTTTGGTTCAACATGCGTCATTGCGCCAATACTGCTGTCTTGTGGAGGAAGTGACCTTCCCTTCCCTTCTCTTCCCCCAAAGACACATGATCACATTACCTTGAAGGTCTGTGTCCTACATTGGGAAAGTTTTCAACATTTTTTTAACTCCGCCATGGCCGGTCCCAAGCCCGTGCTGAGAAAGGAGGAGGGCCTTCCCACTTCCCTAATTTCCCTTCCACCCTTTCCCTCACCAACTCCATGTTCCTTTAAGGCAGTTTACTGTGCAAAGGGCTAAAAAGAGTTTGTATACAGTCGTAATCTAAAGTTCCACTGTACATCTCTTCTCTGCTGTCCCGTCTGGTGTGCTTGTCTCGACTGTAAAGTGTGGGAAGAGGGTGTACCCCTTTACGGAGGATAGACAGGAGGATCCGTTCGCCCGTGTACATTAAGTGTCTGAAGAGAGAGAGCAGTTTTGGTTCAACATGCGTCATTGCGCCAATACTGCTGTCTTGTGGAGGAAGTGACCTTCCCTTCCCTTCTCTTCCCCCAAAGACACATGATCACATTACCTTGAAGGTCTGTGTCCTACATTGGGAAAGTTTTCAACATTTTTTTAACTCCGCCATGGCCGGTCCCAAGCCCGTGCTGAGAAAGGAGGAGGGCCTTCCCACTTCCCTAATTTCCCTTCCACCCTTTCCCTCACCAACTCCATGTTCCTTTAAGGCAGTTTACTGTGCAAAGGGCTAAAAAGAGTTTGTATACAGTCGTAATCTAAAGTTCCACTGTACATCTCTTCTCTGCTGTCCCGTCTGGTGTGCTTGTCTCGACTGTAAAGTGTGGGAAGAGGGTGTACCCCTTTACGGAGGATAGACAGGAGGATCCGTTCGCCCGTGTACATTAAGTGTCTGAAGAGAGAGAGCAGTTTTGGTTCAACATGCGCCATTGCGCCAATACTGCTGTCTTGTGGAGGAAGTGACCTTCCCTTCCCTTCTCTTCCCCCAAAGACACATGATCACATTACCTTGAAGGTCTGTGTCCTACATTGGGAAAGTTTTCAACATTTTTTTAACTCCGCCATGGCCGGTCCCAAGCCCGTGCTGAGAAAGGAGGAGGGCCTTCCCACTTCCCTAATTTCCCTTCCACCCTTTCCCTCACCAACTCCATGTTCCTTTAAGGCAGTTTACTGTGCAAAGGGCTAAAAAGAGTTTGTATACAGTCGTAATCTAAAGTTCCACTGTACATCTCTTCTCTGCTGTCCCGTCTGGTGTGCTTGTCTCGACTGTAAAGTGTGGGAAGAGGGTGTACCCCTTTACGGAGGATAGACAGGAGGATCCGTTCGCCCGTGTACATTAAGTGTCTGAAGAGAGAGAGCAGTTTTGGTTCAACATGCGCCATTGCGCCAATACTGCTGTCTTGTGGAGGAAGTGACCTTCCCTTCCCTTCTCTTCCCCCAAAGACACATGATCACATTACCTTGAAGGTCTGTGTCCTACATTGGGAAAGTTTTCAACATTTTTTTAACTCCGCCATGGCCGGTCCCAAGCCCGTGCTGAGAAAGGAGGAGGGCCTTCCCACTTCCCTAATTTCCCTTCCACCCTTTCCCTCACCAACTCCATGTTCCTTTAAGGCAGTTTACTGTGCAAAGGGCTAAAAAGAGTTTGTATACAGTCGTAATCTAAAGTTCCACTGTACATCTCTTCTCTGCTGTCCCGTCTGGTGTGCTTGTCTCGACTGTAAAGTGTGGGAAGAGGGTGTACCCCTTTACGGAGGATAGACAGGAGGATCCGTTCGCCCGTGTACATTAAGTGTCTGAAGAGAGAGAGCAGTTTTGGTTCAACATGCGCCATTGCGCCAATACTGCTGTCTTGTGGAGGAAGTGACCTTCCCTTCCCTTCTCTTCCCCCAAAGACACATGATCACATTACCTTGAAGGTCTGTGTCCTACATTGGGAAAGTTTTCAACATTTTTTTAACTCCGCCATGGCCGGTCCCAAGCCCGTGCTGAGAAAGGAGGAGGGCCTTCCCACTTCCCTAATTTCCCTTCCACCCTTTCCCTCACCAACTCCATGTTCCTTTAAGGCAGTTTACTGTGCAAAGGGCTAAAAAGAGTTTGTATACAGTCGTAATCTAAAGTTCCACTGTACATCTCTTCTCTGCTGTCCCGTCTGGTGTGCTTGTCTCGACTGTAAAGTGTGGGAAGAGGGTGTACCCCTTTACGGAGGATAGACAGGAGGATCCGTTCGCCCGTGTACATTAAGTGTCTGAAGAGAGAGAGCAGTTTTGGTTCAACATGCGCCATTGCGCCAATACTGCTGTCTTGTGGAGGAAGTGACCTTCCCTTCCCTTCTCTTCCCCCAAAGACACATGATCACATTACCTTGAAGGTCTGTGTCCTACATTGGGAAAGTTTTCAACATTTTTTTAACTCCGCCATGGCCGGTCCCAAGCCCGTGCTGAGAAAGGAGGAGGGCCTTCCCACTTCCCTAATTTCCCTTCCACCCTTTCCCTCACCAACTCCATGTTCCTTTAAGGCAGTTTACTGTGCAAAGGGCTAAAAAGAGTTTGTATACAGTCGTAATCTAAAGTTCCACTGTACATCTCTTCTCTGCTGTCCCGTCTGGTGTGCTTGTCTCGACTGTAAAGTGTGGGAAGAGGGTGTACCCCTTTACGGAGGATAGACAGGAGGATCCGTTCGCCTGTGTACATTAAGTGTCTGAAGAGAGAGAGCAGTTTTGGTTCAACATGCGCCATTGCGCCAATACTGCTGTCTTGTGGAGGAAGTGACCTTCCCTTCCCTTCTCTTCCCCCAAAGACACATGATCACATTACCTTGAAGGTCTGTGTCCTACATTGGGAAAGTTTTCAACATTTTTTTAACTCCGCCATGGCCGGTCCCAAGCCTGTGCTGAGAAAGGTGGAGGGCCTTCCCACTTCCCTAATTTCCCTTCCACCCTTTCCCTCACCAACTCCATGTTCCTTTAAGGCAGTTTACTGTGCAAAGGGCTAAAAAGAGTTTGTATACAGTCGTAATCTAAAGTTCCACTGTACATCTCTTCTCTGCTGTCCCGTCTGGTGTGCTTGTCTCGACTGTAAAGTGTGGGAAGAGGGTGTACCCCTTTACGGAGGATAGACAGGAGGATCCGTTCGCCCGTGTACATTAAGTGTCTGAAGAGAGAGAGCAGTTTTGGTTCAACATGCGCCATTGCGCCAATACTGCTGTCTTGTGGAGGAAGTGACCTTCCCTTCCCTTCTCTTCCCCCAAAGACACATGATCACATTACCTTGAAGGTCTGTGTCCTACATTGGGAAAGTTTTCAACATTTTTTTAACTCCGCCATGGCCGGTCCCAAGCCTGTGCTGAGAAAGGTGGAGGGCCTTCCCACTTCCCTAATTTCCCTTCCCCTCACCAACTCCATGTTCCTTTAAGGCAGTTTAAAAAAAAAGCACTCCTTCCCCCTTTCAAAAAAGGCCAAAACATCCCAAAAGACCCAGTGGCCAAGAAGGGCACATCCATCCTCCAATAAATAATCCAACTTATCCCAAAAGACCCAATGGCAAAAAAGGGCACTACCCCCTCAAAAAAAAGGCCCAAACTACTACCCCAAAAGACCCAGTGGCCAGAAAGGGCACCACCATCCTCCAAAAAAATACCTATATTATTCCAGAAAAGAAAAAGTTAAGTGGCTATCTGCAAGGTAAGTGCTATATTCTTTTCATCTTGAATTGTAAGCTCTTGTGGGCTTTCTTGTTAGATTGTAAGCTCTTATGAGCAGGATTTTCTTTGTCATATCAGATGTTAAGCTCTTGTGGGCAGTGATTTTCTCCTTAGATTGTTAGCTCGGGCAGAAACCGACACCCACCTGGATGCATCAGATGCAAAGAGTTTTCAAAATGTCTCTTCGCTGCTGTCCCGCCTGTGTGCCTCGTCTCGGCCTTAAAGTGGGGAAGAAGGGTTACCCCTTTACGGAGGACAGACAAGCAGTACCTGGCCCTCTGGTGCACAAAGGTGTGTGATTTAGGACTCCAGAGTAAGGGCTCCCCCTCCCCCAAACAACAATGCTGTAAACTTTCTCATTGTCAACAAGGGCAACCCTGCCCAAACAAAGGCTTAACCTGTCCTAAAAGACCCAATGGGCAAAGGGCACTCCTCGCCCTTTCAAAAAAGGCCAAAACATCCCAAAAGACCCAGTGGCCAAGAAGGGCACCTCCATCCTCCAAAAAAGAATCCAACTTATCCCAAAAGACCCAATGGCAAAAAAGGGCACTACCCCCTCAAAAAAAGGCCCAAACTACTACCCCAAAAGACCCAGTGGCCAGAAAGGGCACAACTATCCTCCAAAAAAAGACCTATATTATTCCAGAAAAGAAAAAGGTAAGTGGATATCTGCAAGGTAAGTGCTATATTCTTTTCATCTTGAATTGTAAGCTCTTGTGGGCTTTCTTGTTAGATTGTAAGCTCTTATGAGCAGGATTTTCTTTGTCATGTCAGATGTTAAGTTCATATATTTATTTAGAAACTCTCCACAATGGTTACCAAAAAGGTTTTTTTCAGCAGTTGCAAAGTATGTTCTCCACGTTTATATGGAAGAACAAAACAGCTAGAATCAAAATAACTACACTGATGAAGCGACGTTACAGGGGAAACTTGCGTTTCTCAGACCTATATGGATATTTTTTAGCGGCGCAGTTGGCAGTAGTAAGGGGATGGCTGAACTTGGCCAAATCCAACCCCGCTACAATGTTAGAGGCTGCAGTAGTGGGTTTAGTGGAAGCACTCCAAACATTTGCATATCGGGGGCTGAAATCTAAATATGAACTAACCCCATCAATGAGAACAACAGTCAAGATATGGAAAGTGGGGCTAGAAAAAGACAGCTGGTACATGCTCTACCGACCCAGTTTCTGGATGGTATTCCTCAAATAAAAGAATCAGATTTAGAACAAATAGTTAGGAGGATACACCACCTTGCCTCAGAAGCCTTGCTTATCAGATGGCGTGCGGGCGTGTGCACGTGAGGACGTGAGGTCGCGTCACGCTCCGGGGTGAGGAGTGAAGAGCTGTGGGAATAATGGGAGGAAGGACGGACCATAGCGAATGAAGGAGAGGAAATCCCCCATGCAGCACGCAGCATACCTCGCAGCACATTCCACCAACTGACCCCTATGGAACCGGAGGGACTGTCGCACAGAGAGCCGCAGATAGGGAGATAACTCCACGCCGCATCAAGGAGCGGAGTGCACGCGGGCAACTAAAACTTCACAGACGTGAGTATGTTGAGCCAGCTGACAGGCTGAGCGCAGATGGACTCCTAGCGCACCCCCTCTCCACGGACCTGGAATGAAAAAGGTACACTAGGTGTTTGACTAAGCTATGTTGAAGGGGGCTCAGAGGACCGGCTAGCTGTGTGTTGATTGAACTTACTGGGAAGGGAGACATATTAAATACAGTGGAAAAAAATCCCAAAAAGGTATGACATGCTGTTGGCTGCATAATGGGTTAAATGAGAGATTACCCTTATTACATGATTGAAATATGGTTGCTGGATGCATAAGGGAAATGATGTCTAACAAATATATGATCTGAAGTAAAATAATGTACACTAAAGTATGAACAGGAGGACACATAGAGGAGAAGCGGTGAAGTGAATTGGAGATTTGGAGAAAATCAACTGCCCCCCCCAGATTAAACAACTGAATAAACAGGTCAGACAATGATACACTAATGAATCAACTAATTAATCAACTAACTAACTAACTAATGAACTAACTGAAGGGGATTGTATATATCTCAAGTGGGAAAGCCTGGAAAATGGTTTAGGCAAATTTATACAAATATATGTACTTTGGCTCTCTGTCTGTGTCTCATCTCCCACCCCCCCCTCTTTTTTCTTTTGGGAACTCTGATCCCTCAAACATACGGCCTTAAAGGTGGACCTATTCCCCGATTCTCCTGGGACTGTGGCTGCCGTCTAAAGGACATTTATTAGTACTCCCTATATTAGGGAATTGCTGGAACTACCGGAGGTTTTTTTGATTTAGGCCGTTTTTTCGCAGCCCCCTCTTTTTTATTTGGATTCCAGGGTGTAGAGAGGAAAGGAAAAGAAGGAAAAGTAAAAAAAATAAAATAAAAAAAAGAGAAAGGGGAAAATAGAAAAAAAAAAAAAGGGGGGAAAGAGGGGGAGAGGGGAGGGAGGAGGGAAAGGAGAGAGAAAAAACAGGAGGACTGAAGGGGGAGAAAACCGACAGTCACTCAGCCCCTCCCTCTTGGATACCCCAATTGTGAATGGTAGATAGACGAGGCCCATCAGAGCGCCCTTCTGCAAATGCAGACCCTGCCCGCACGGAGCCGGATCAAGTATTAATTAAAACTTTCTATAAATATATGAAAGAGAAGACGGAGGAGGAATAAATCCACTAGGATATCCTGCGGCTGTGCGGTACAGGATCAGCCAGGTATTCTAGGAAACCCCGTAGAAAACTCAGCTCAGACATACTGACTCCCCGGCAAAGCCGACCTCGGTGCCAGTTCGTTGGAAACAAGGGGTCAAACTGGGGAAGAGAATCAGAAGGAGGGGGATCAATATGAGCAGAATGACAAGTAGATCGACAAAGGGGGGACCCCCTACCACTCCAAGCAATACAACTGCAACAAGCTCAATAAGACCCTTCATGACCAGAGGAGAGAGTCCACGAGTTATCGGAGCCCAGATAACAACTAAGCAACAACCAGCAAATAAGGCAAAAAAGGCGGAGGATAAGAAATCGCAGAAGGAGGACCCCAGAGAAACATCTATGGAATCAAGAGAGGAGGGACCCATGGGAACTGGATTGGAAAGCAGAAGGGCTGAGGAACAAAGCCCAGACTCACAGTCCCCCTCTAAGAGAGAAATGGCAGAGATGCTGTTAAACTTGGAAAATGTGATAAAGGGGGAAATACAGAACCTGAGAACCGATGTTGGCCACTTGTTATCCAGAATAGAATCAGCAGAGGAACAATTAGAGAAACAAGAACAAGAATCAAACCTATTAAAAGATCAGATGGATCGGATCCAACTGCAGCAGAGACACATTCTCTATAAACTAGAAGACCAGGAAAACAGAAATCGGAGACAAAACCTTAGGATAAGATCTATACCAGAGAGGAGGGGTGAGGACCTAAGGACAATAATTCAGATGATATTTAACCCATTATTGGAAAGAACAGCAGACAACCCAGTTAGGATCGAAAGGGTCCACAGAGTAGGAAACCCGAAAAGAGGGGCCCCTGAGCAAACAAGAGATGTTATAGTAAGGTTCCGATTATACGAAGACAAAGAAGCAATCTGGAAGAGATTGAGGGGACACCCCCCGATGGTATTTGAAGGGGCAGAGCTCCAGATATTCACGGACGTAGCCCCAGAAACTTTGGCAAGAAGATGGTTGTTAAAACCACTCCTAAAACAAATGATAGATCTGAATATCAAATATAATTGGGGCTTCCCTTCTTGTTTAATCGGGACAAAAGAGGGGAGATCCGCGACACTGAGATTTCCCGAGGAGTTAAATGATTTTTGCAAGAAATTGGACATGCAGGTGCCTGACCTACCGGGCTGGGAGTAGGGGGGAGGCGGAGACGGGAGGGAGGGGGGAAGTGGGGGTTCCCCCCCCCCTCTCTTTGTCTCTCTGCTCGCTCATGTGATATACCCTCTCTCCTTGGGGGCCCCTTGGGAGGCTCTTTTTCTCTTCTTCTTCATTTTTTGTAAGCCACTGTTTTTTTTTTGGGGGACCCGGGAGGGCCCCCTTGGAGATAGGGAGGAGATAGGCTAACCTCCCCCCCCACCCCTCCTGGTGAAAGAACGGCAGGAGGGGGGGGGGGAATTCCCAAAACCTCACCCAGAGCGAAACTGAACCAAGACTTGGAAGATGGTTCAGTGGTCTGAGATAGGCCAACAGGGAGGGTGGGAGGGGGGGGAAGAGGGTGAGGGGAGGGAAGGGGGAGGGGAGGGAAGGGGGAGGGGAGGGAAGGAGGGGAGGAGGGGAGGGGAGGGGGTAAGATATCCTATCTCACCAAAACAATCGGAAGAAAGCGTAACTAATAGCCAAGATGCCGGTAATTAAATGCCTATCTTATAACGTAAAAGGGCTCAATAGTCCATCAAAGAGACATAAAGTACTAAAGGAACTAAAGAGGTATAGGTCAGACGTAGTCTTTTTACAAGAAACCCATCTTACACTAGGATCAAACATAAAGCTATATTCCCCTGACTTCCCCATATGGTACTATGGTGATACCATTACTAAAAGGGCCAGAGGGGTAGCAATCGGAATAGCTAAGGGGACTAGGTTTGTGTTAACAGACCGATTGACAGACCCAGAAGGAAGATTCCTCTTTTTAAGGGGAAAACTAGAGGAGGAGGAATATACTCTTGTAAACATATATGCACCAAATACCTCCCCGATGAAATACCTCCTGGGAATCCTGGGGAAATTAAAAGACTTCAGGAGGGGAAAGACAATACTGGGAGGAGATCTAAACTTTTGTATGGACACAAAGGCCGATAAAACACACCAGACATTAGAAACTCAAGAAAGGCAATTAAGAAAGGTAAAGGGTAGTCTGCATAGAAGCCAATTAGTAGACACATGGAGGATCTTTAACCCAAGCAAACGAGATTATACATTTTATTCCCATGTACACGAGAGCTACTCCCGGATCGATCACATTTTTATTGAGCATAGAATGTTAGATGCGGTGGTCGAGACAAAAATAGAGACCATGACGATTTCTGACCATGCCCCAATTAGCATATCCATAAATATTACAGGCAATCAAAGGACCTATTCAAATTGGAGACTAAATGAGAAACTACTAATAGAAGAGAAAAGTTCAATGAGGGTTAAAAAGGAATTAGAGGAATATTTTGAGATAAACAAGACAGACGAAATTTCGGCAGCAACACTATGGGACGCACATAAGGCGGTGATTAGAGGGGTGTTAATCTCCGAAGGAGCAAGGAGGAAAAAAGAAATGAACAGTAAAAAGGAAAAATTAGTAGAAGAGATCTTCAATTTAGAACTAACACATAAAAAAAATGGTAAACAACGAGATATATATTTGGAACTAGTTAATAAGCGGAACGAACTTAAATATCTGATTGACCGGGAAACAAGAAGGGAATTTAACTTGGTGGCAAGGGAGAGATACAGGTGGGGAAATAAAACAAGCAAACATCTGGCTCGGATGGTACAAAGAAAGAAATCAAGGAATTATATAGATAAAATTAAAAATGAAAAAGGAGAAGTCTTGCATACAACAAAAGATATTGCTGAAACATTTAGACTATATTATGAAAAACTATACTCAGTAGAACAAAAAAAACTGGCAAAAAGGGGAGAAAGAAAATAAAATCTCAGCATTTTTAGAAGAAGCAGGGTTATCAAAAGTTAGTCAAATAGATGCAGAGGGGATGGACAGGCAAATTACGGAAAACGAAATTAAATTAGCACTATCAAGCTCTGCCTCAGGTAAAAGTCCGGGGCCAGACGGCTTTACAGTAATGTATTACAAAAAATTTAAGGAGATACTTCTGCCAAGGCTATGCCAGTATTTTAATGGGCTCGGAAAGGAGTACGAACTAAGTAAAGAGGCATCGGAGGCAACTATCACCGTTATCCCTAAGGAAGGTAAGGACATTGAAAATTGTTCAGGATACCGGCCGATATCTCTGCTCAACACAGATTTAAAACTGTTTGCAAAGGTATTGGCCGGGAGAGTCAAACAGGAAATGGCGAAATTGGTGTACCCGGATCAGACGGGGTTTGTCCAGGGAAGAGAGGGGAGAGATAACGGGGTTAGAACACTGTTAATCCTCCGGAAAATGAAGGCAACGGGGTCCCCAGGTGTACTCCTGTCAATAGACGCAGAAAAAGCGTTTGACAGGGTAGATTGGGGACTTATGTTGCTCACCCTGAAGGAAATGGGGTTTGGACAGAGGATGATGGAGTGGATCGGCACCCTTTACAGGTTCCCCACGGCTAAAATAAAAATAAATGGAAGTCTATCTCAAACCTTCTTAATGAGAAACGGTACAAGGCAAGGGTGCCCTCTATCGCCACTACTGTTTGTGCTCTCATTGGAACCCCTGCTGGCTAGGATCCGAAACTCTCAAAAAATAAAAGGGGTTAAAATAGGGGAGGAAGATCATAAACTTGCAGCTTTTGCAGACGACGTCCTCCTCTACTTAACGGAACCCAAAACATCAATCCCAAACCTTCTAAATCTATGTAGCGAATATGGAGAAATTTCAAACCTTAAATTAAATATCACAAAAACGGAGATTATGAGTATAAACATAAGCAAGACAGAAGAGCAACTCCTGAAAACGAAGTACAAATTTGCTTGGGTTAAAGAACTTAAATACCTAGGGATACTGCTAGCTAAATCTACTAGGGAGATGTATACGATAAATTTCATACCTTTATTGAATGAAATTAAGACAGAAACAAAAAGGGTGGAAAACAGGGCAATATCATGGATAGGACGAATTAATTACTGCAAAATGGTTATTTTACCAAAAATCTTATATAAATTCCAGATGATTCCCATTGCCCTCCCCGGGACATTGCTCTCTACCCTTAGAAAATTAATAATGAATTATATATGGAGAAATAAGAAACACAGGATAGCACTTCAGACACTAAAACAACCAAAAAAAAAGGGTGGATTAGCGGTGCCCGATGTCAAGAGATACTATGAGGCGGTGATATTAACAAGAGTGGTGGAGTGGGCCAGAGCTAGCAAAGAAAAAAGGTGGGTTAGGGTAGAAAATGAAATGTCACAGACAAGGTTAGATAAGATAATTTGGAATCCTCCCCAATTTAGGACATTAGATAAAAATGCACACGAGATAACTAAAAATGCACTTAAAGTTTGGGACACTGTTTATAAGAAAACTGTGAAGGAGTATAATTCCCCTCTTATATCACTAAAGAATAATGATTATTTTGCACCAGGTAAAACACAAGTGGGGGGAAACTGGATTAGAATGGACACTGTACAATTAAGGGATATAATGAAGGAAGGTCACATTTTAACACTACAGGAGTTGAAATTAAAAAACTTTTTCCTGGAAATTAATGAATGGAGATATCGGCAACTAAACCATTTTATCCAAGACCTCCCACACCCACTGAGGTCGGGAGATCAGTTATTGGAATTGGAAAAAATATGCTCTGCAAAAAATGCCAGAGGATCTATCTCGGGATTATATAGGATGTTACTGAAGATGGAAGAGCAGAATATACCTCCATTCATTAAAAAATGGGAAAGGGAACTAGGGACACAGCGGGATAAGACCACAATAGAGAAAATGCTGACTCTGACACACTCCTCCGCGGTGGATAGCCGCACAGCAGAGATGTGTTTTAAATGCATAGCCGGATGGTATATGACACCAGACAAATTAAAAAAGTTTAAAGAGGGACAGACTGGAGAGTGCTGGAGGGGCTGCGGCTCACCAGGAAATATGGCGCACCTGTGGTGGGGATGCCCCAAGATAAGGAGGTACTGGGAAAAAATACTGGCCTGCGTGGAAGAGATTACAAAGAAAAAGATAAAGATGGACCCCTGGGTAGTACTGTTCCACGGGGGGGAAGAGGGCATCAAAAGTTATAAAAAATCGCTAGTACCGCACCTACTGAATGCTGCCAAAAGATTAATTCCAAGGGGATGGCAAGAGGTGGAATGTCCATCAATCTGGGAATGGATTGATGCGGTTGAAGAAACTTATAAAATGGAGGAACTGCAGGAGGACATGGAGGGCAACAATATGGTACAAAATATGAAATGGGAAAGTTGGAGAACTTTTAAGAAATCATGGAGTTACGCGGAAAAGTTAAGAGAATATACTTAAGGACACCACAGAAAAATCAGAGAGAAGCTGAGGTTTAAGGAGATTGTTTTGGGTGAGATAGGAGGGGGGGGGGTAAGGGGGGTGAAGAATTAAGGGAAAAACTCTTGTATTTGTCGAGTAAAAGAAGTTAAATATGTATTCAAGAAAATTTATAAAAAAAAATAAAAAAAAAAAAAAAAGGAGGGAAAACAAAAACAACTTACACAAGAAACAGAGACACTAATGATGCAAGACCTAAATAGAGATGCAATGGGCTGGTACGCAGATCATGAGCATATAAATGCACACTCTATGAGGTGGAGTCTGAAGTGGAAAAAAAAAAAAAAAAAAAAAAAAAAAAAAAAAGAACAAATAGTTAGGAACAAATGCGAAGGGAAGGCAATCTCAGTTCTCTATACACACCTACTAAAGACAATACCATCAGATATGACTAAACTTGGAGCAGTTCATACCAGATATTGGTATCACTCCATGATGGGTTGATACAATTGAAGATAACGCATAGAAGTTATTATACACCGTATAAATTGCACAGGATATTTCCGTCAAACTTCGAGGATTGTTGGAGATGTGTGGGTTCTCCCGGGAAATTTTATACACATATTTTGGTCTTATCCAAAGATAGTGATATTTTGGAGGGAGGTATTGAGAGTAATTGCAATATCAACAACAGTCTCATTAGATCAAAAGGCGACTATATGCCTATTAGGATTTATGGGAAAAGACATTGTCTTAACAAAAAAAAAAAAAGAAGAACAGGTGGGTTTTTTGCTATTTTATGCAAGGAAAACAATAGTGCTAAACTGGAAAAAGGCAGAGGCCCCCTCATTGATCCATTGGAAAAATCTGGTAAATGGTAATTTACCATTATACAGAGAGGCATATTGCAACAGAGGACATGAGGAAAAATATGGGAAAATATGGGCAAGTTGGATCCCATGGCGGCTTAACCACTTAAGGACCGCCCAACGCCAGAATGGCACGGCTGGGCACAATCACGTACCTGTACCCGGTCCGAAGCTCTGCGGCCACGGGACCCGCTGACCCGATAGCCGGAGTCCCGCGGTCCGTCCCCGGAGCTGAAGAATGGGGAGAGGTGTGTGTAAACCCACCTTCCCCGTTCTTCACAGTGGCGCTGTTATTGATCGTCTGTTCCCTGATATAGGGAAAGGCGATCAATGACATCACACGTCCAGCCCCGCCCCCCTACAGTGAGATACACATATGAGGTCACACTTAACCCCGTCAGCGCCCCCTAGTGGTTAACTCCCAAACTGCAATTGTCATTTTCACAGTAAACAATGCATTTTTATAGCATTTTTTGCTGTGAAAATGACAATGGTCCCAAAAATGTGTCAAAATTGTCCGATGTGTCCGCCATAATGTCGCAGACACGAAAAAAATTGCTGATCGCCACCATTAGTAGTAAAAAAAAAAATAATAATAAAAATGCAATAAAACTATCCCCTATTTTGTAAACGCTATAAATTTTGCGCAAAGCAATCGATAAACGCTTATTGTGATTTTTTTTTACCAAAAATAGGTAGAAGAATACGTATCGGCCTAAACTGAGAAAAAAAAAGTTTTTTTATATATTTTTGGAGGATATTTATTATAGCAAAAAGTAAAAAAATATTGATTTTTTTTCAAAATTGTCGCTCTATTTTTGTTTATAGCGCAAAAAATAAAAACCGCAGAGGTGATCAAATACTACCAAAAGAAAGCTCTATTTGTGGGAAAAAAAGGAAGCCAATTTTGTTTCGGAGTCACGTTGCAGGACTGCGCAATTGTCTGTTAAAGCGACGCAGTGCAGAATCGCAAAAAGGGGCCTGGTCCTTTACCTGCATTTTGGTCTGGGTCTTAAGTGGTTAAAAAACAGAGAGGGTACATTGAGGGGGTAAACCATATTAAAAGAGTTAAAAGAATAATCAGGGATAAATGGATATGTTTGTTGTTTCTTTTTGATACTGATTTTAATGCTAAAATTATTGATGAAATGTATTGAAGCTCCTGCGAGAGCAGACAATGAAAGTGAGTGAATGTATATGTATTACGGTAAAAAATGAATAAAGAGATTAAAAAAAAAGTGCATGGGAAAAGGCCCTAGGCGAGGAGATCTCTGTGGAACACTGGCGGGCGATCTGGTCTCAAGCGGCAAAAACTTCGATCTGTACTTTATACAAGGAGAACATATATAAAATCCTCTACTTCTGGTACATGACACCTGATGTTCTCCACGCCATTTACCCGACCACTTCGGACCGCTGCTGGCGCTGTCAGCAGGACAGGGGAACGCTTATCCATATCTACTGGAGCTGCCCATTGATTGTCCCCTTCTGGACCTTGGTACAGCAATTACTGGACCGACTTCTAGACAGGACGCTCCCCCTGGCCCCGAAAGTTTACTTATTAGGTTTGCCCCCACCGAAAATCCCTGCACCCTACAAGAAACTGACCAGACATGTCCTCACAGCAGCGAGATGTCTGGTGGCTTTACACTGGAAGCGCTCCGCCCCACCCCCCCCTGAGGCCCTGTACGCCAGGATAAAAAAGATGTGGAATTAATGGAGAGGATGACGGCCAGAATGCTAGACAGGCTGGAAGCCCATGATGAGGTTTGGGAGCTTTGGCACCGCCGGGAGGAGCCCAGATCAGGTAGCTGAACCGCACAGGTAATTTCCCACCCCATTCCCCCCCCATCCCCTCTTTTTCCATTTCCCCTCTTCTTCTTTTTGCTGTTTCTTATCTTCTCTTCTTCTTCTCTATTCCCATGAACCCACAGATGATTCAAGATTGTTCACTAGTACAATGTTGCACTGAAATGTTTATCTCGCACCTTGCACTTAACCGGTTTATGTAGCTAAGGCTCAGTACGAACTATTCGCTACTTTGTGAAGAGGACACATAACTGGTCAGATAGAGCTATGCAGAATGTCATATATGTAACTGACCACCTCGCTAGATGTTGCTTACGTGTGTGGTCCTGCATGTATACGTGTATTGAAAACTTCTGAATAAAACTGTTATTGATAAAAAAAAAAAAGTGCATATTACCGCTGACTCATGGTCTAGCAGGCATGGACAGGGGCGTTACCTATCTTTCATGACGCACTGGGTGACTGGCAGCTGGGAAGGATGCAGGACATGGTGCAGTAGTGTTGGAGGTTGTTCCGCCACCATGCCTCCAAAATGCTACTAGTGGTGATTCTGCCACAATTGTCTCCTCCACCCCCTCCTCTTCTTCTTCCTCCATGGCCTCTTCCTCTGCTGATTTGTCCTCAGAACCAGCGGTGTTCCGCAGGCATTCTAGGGGCTACTCAAGATTGCACAGTGGCGACAATTGATGGCACCGTGGCGACAATTGATGGGCACAGTGGCTGCGTTTGATGGCACAGTGGCGACAATTGATGGGCAAAGTGAGGCTGCAATTGATGTTTTTTTTTCCGTTTGTTTGCACCCCCCCCAAAAATTTTGAGCACCAGCCGCTACTGTCTGGCACTGTAAGCCGAACCTTCAGAGCGCATGCGCCAGTGATGTCATTGGCTGCATGCACTCTGAATATCTCCTAAACAGTACAAAGTAAGCCTTATTATAGGCTTACCTGTAGGTAAAAGTGGTGTAACAGTATTTACTACCATCATTTCATGTAAGTGGGAGGCTGTTTTTTCACCATGCTGGGTTGTTCGGGTGGTTAACCTCCCCAGCATTTGGGTCAGGGCTTTTTTTCAGGGGGAACTTGGTGGAACTCAGTACCACCACCTCTGGCTCAGACCCTTGGGGGGGGGGGCCTCTGCTCACCACAATCACTTGTAAACACAGAAGTCCGATTTCTGTGTTTACAAGTGACGGCTCTGTACTCTGTGTGTTACCCCCCTGAACTCTACACTCTGTATCTAATGCAATCCTGGTATTTAATGCCCCTTTAAGACCCTCCTACTGTTCATGAAAATGTGATTTGGAGGTTGTGGGGGAGGGGTTTTGGGGGGGGGGGGGGGGGGGATCGTGTTTGAGTTCCAACACCTATTGTTTGAGAAAAAAAATCCCTGATTTGGGTGCTCAGGTCACCACTTCTGGAGTTGTTCTACTGTTTTCCATTTTACATCTTGCTAGATTTGTCTCTGTTTTCCGCATTTGGAGACCATACAGTGGGTCCTGCACAGCCACCTTGGTCCTCTTCAGCTGGCTGCCTTTTCTGGGTGCAGGAAGCCACCCCTACTGACAAGCTGCACCTGCCCCTCCGGCTTACCCACTGGCCCCTCTGTGTACCAGTAGCCTCCTGGGAGTTTAAGTGGAACTTAACTGTATCTGAGCACCACAAACCCAAAACACTAATTAATTTAAATTAAATTCATTAATTATTTCTAATATTCAAAGCAATCTATGTCTCCATGTTTTATTTTGTTGAGAAATCACTTTGAAAAACACCCCTAGCATTTCTAGCCATGCCTATCTTGAGTAAAGACAAATGATTTGTGTATCATTTACTTCCTGAAATTCATCTTCCCTTAGCTCAGGCATGCAGGCAGGAGGATGTGCTTGGATAGGAAAACACCTCCTACCCTAAAAAATGCCTATCAAGGCTTCTGTGATGTATGGCACAATTTTGGCCAAGGCCAGAAACCAGGGAGCAGCGCGAGAAATTAAAAACAAGTTTCAAACAAGTAAATATAATATACCTTCCTATCTATTTACCAAATGCTAGCAACATAAGGATTAAACATAGGTGTGCGCAGCCTATTACATTAGGGTGTGCACCCCAAAGCTCAAACACGAGTGTAGGTATGAGTATATAATATATCTCTATCTCATCTCCCCACCCGCATAGTGAAAGAGGGGGATCTTTCCCATCACCCCGCCAGCACACAGAGCGACAGGGCCACTTTCAGAAATCATGGGCCTGATACAGTCTACCTGACAAAGCTCCCTCCGCCTGACAGACCTAGGGCCTAAGCCTGACAGGGGCGCAGTGTTGTATGGGGTGGGTGCAGGGAGTATAATGACAGACACAAGGTGTATAGTGAGGGGCGCAGTGCTCTATGAAGTGGGTGCAGGGTGCTGTGGGATGGGTGCATAGTGGGGGGTGCATGGTGCTGTGGGATGGGTGCATAGTGGGGGTGCATGGTGCTGTGGGATGGGTGCAGGGTGCACAGTGAGGGGTACAGTGTTCTGTGGGGTGGATGAAGGGTGCAGAGTTCTGTGGGGTGAGTGCATAATGAGGGGTGCAGGGTGCTGTGAGGTGGGTGCAGGGTGCTGTGGGTGCATAGTGAGGGGTGCAGGGTGCCTGCAGGGTGCATAGTGAGGGGTGCAGGGTGCTGTGGGGTGGGTGCAGGGTGCATAGTAAGGGGTGCATAGTTCTGTGGGGTGGGTGCATAGTGAGGGGTGCAGGGTGCTGTAGGGTGGCTGGAGGGTGCATAGTGAGGGGTGCAGGGTGCTGTGGGGTGGGTTCCGGATGCATAGTGAGGGGTGCAGGGTGCATAGTGAGGGGTGCAGGGTGCTGTAGGGTGGCTGCAAGGTGCATAGTGAGGGGTGCAGGGTACTGTGGTGTGGGTGCACAGTGAGGGGTGCTGTGGGGTGGGTGCAGGGTGCACAGTGAGGGGTACAGAGTTCTGTGGGGTGGATGAAGGGTGCAGAGTTCTGTGGGGTGGGTACATAGTGAGGGGTGCAGGGTGCTGTGAGGTGGGTGCATAGTGATGGGTGCAGGGTGCTGTGGGGTAGCTGCAGGGTGCATAGTGAGGGGTGCAGGGTGCTGTAGGGTAGCTGCAGGGTGCATAGTGAGGGGTTCAGGGTGCTGTGGGGTGGGTGCAGGGTGCATAGTAAGGGGTGCAGGGTGCTGTAGGGTGGGTGCATAGTGAGGGGTGCATAGTTCTGTGGGGTGGGTGCAGGGTGCATAGTGAGGTGTGCAGGGTGCATAGTGAGGGGTGCAGGGTGCTGTGAGGTGGGTGCTGTGAGGTGGGTGCAGGGTGCAGGGTGCATAGTGAAGGGAGCAGGGTGCATAGTGAGGGGTGCAGGGTGCATAGTGAGGGGGGCTGCAGGGTGCACAGTGAGGGGGGCTGCAGGGTGCTGTAGAGTGGCTGCAGGGTGCATAGTGAGGGGTGCAGGGCACTGTAGGGTGGCTGCAGGGTGCATAGTGAGGGGTGAAGGGTGCTGTGAGGTGGGTGCAGGGTGCATAGTGAGGGGTGAAGGGTGCATAGTGAGGTGTGCAGGGTGCATAGTGAGGTAGGTGCATAGTGAGGGGTGCAGGGTACTGTAGGGTGGCTGCAGTGTGCATAGTGAGGGGTACAGGGTGCATAGTGAGGGGTGCAGGGTGAGGTGGAGTAGGTCAGTATAGGCTGAGGGGTGCAGGGTGCATAGTGAGGGGTGCAGGGTGAGGTGGAGTAGGTCAGTATAGGCTGAGGGGTGCAGGGTGCATAGTGAGGGGTGCAGGGTGAGGTGGAGTAGGTCAGTATAGGCTGAGGGGTGCAGGGTGCATAGTGAGGGGTGCAGCGTGAGGTGGAGTAGGTCAGTATAGGCTGAGGGGTGCAGGGTGCGGTGGAGTAGGTCAGTACTGTATAGGCTGAGGGGTGCATAGTGAGGGGTGCAGGGTGAGATGAAGTAGGTCAGTATAGGCTGAGGGGTGCATAGTGAGGGGTGCAGGGTGAGGTGGAGTAGGTCAGTATAGGCTGAGGGGTGCATAGTGAGGGGTGCAGGGTGAGGTGGAGTAGGTCAGTATAGGCTGAGGGGTGCAGGGTGCATAGTGAGGGGTGCAGGTTAGTATAGGCTGAGGGGTGCAGGGTGCATAGTGAGGGGTGCAGGGTGCATAGTGAGGGGTGCAGGGTGAGGTGGAGTAGGTCAGTATAGGCTGAGGGGTGCATAGTGAGGGGTGCAGGGTGCATAGTGAGGGGTGCAGGGTGCATAGTGAGGGGTGCAGGGTGAGGTGGAGTAGGTCAGTATAGGCTGAGGGGTGCAGGGTGCATAGTCAGGGGTGCAGGGTGCATAGTGAGGGGTGCAGGGTGAGGTGGAGTAGGTCAGTATAGGCTGAGGGGTGCAGGGTGCATAGTGAGGGGTGCAGGGTGAGGTGGAATAGGTCAGTATAGGCTGAGGGGTACAGGGTGCATAGTGAGGGGTGCAGGGTGCATAGTGAGGGGTGCAGGGTGAGGTGGAGTAGGTCAGTATAGGCTGCAGGGTGCATAGTGAGGGGTGCAGGGTGCTGTAGGGTGGCTGCAGGGTGCATAGTGAGGGGTGCAGGGTGAGGTGGAGTAGGTCAGTATAGGCTGAGGGGTGCAGGGTGCATAGTGAGGGGTGCAGGGTGCATAGTGAGGGGTGCATAGTGAGGGGTGCAGGGTGAGGTGGAGTAGGTCAGTATAGGCTGAGGGGTGCAGGGTGCATAGTGAGGGGTGCAGGGTGCATAGTGAGGGGTGCATAGTGAGGGGTGCAGGGTGAGGTGGAGTAGGTCAGTATAGGCTGAGGGGTGCATAGTGCATAGTGAGGGGTGCAGGGTGAGGTGGAGTAGGTCAGTATAGGCTGAGGGGTGCAGGGTGCATAGTGAGGGGTGCAGGGTGCATAGTGAGGGGTGCATAGTGAGGTGGAGTAGGTCAGTATAGGCTGAGGGGTGCAGGGTGCATAGTGAGGGGTGCAGGGTGCATAGTGAGGGGTGCATAGTGAGGTGGAGTAGGTCAGTATAGGCTGAGGGGTGCAGGGTGCATAGTGAGGGGTGCAGGGTGCATAGTGAGGGGTGCAGGGTGAGGTGGAGTTGGTCAGTATAGGCTGAGGGGTGCAGGGTGCATAGTGAGGGGGGCAGGGTGCTGTAGGGTGGCTGCAGGGTGCATAGTGAGGGGTGCAGGGTGAGGTGGAGTAGGTCAGTATAGGCTGAGGGGTGCAGGGTGCATAGTGAGGGGTGCAGGGTGCTGTAGGGTGGCTGCAGGGTGCATAGTGAGGGGTACAGGGTGCATAGTGAGGGGTGCAGGGTGAGGTGGAGTAGGTCAGTATAGGCTGAGGGGTGCAGGGTGCATAGTGAGGGGTGCAGGGTGAGGTGGAGTAGGTCAGTATAGGCTGAGGGGTGCAGGGTGCATAGTGAGGGGTGCAGGGTGCATAGTGAGGGGTGCAGGGTGAGGTGGAGTAGGTCAGTATAGGCTGAGGGGTGCAGGGTGCATAGTGAGGGGTGCAGGGTGAGGTGGAGTAGGTCAGTATAGGCTGAGGGGTGCATAGTGAGGGGTGCAGGGTGAGGTGGAGTAGGTCAGTATAGGCTGAGGGGTGCAGGGTGCATAGTGAGGGGTGCAGGGTGCATAGTGAGGGGTGCAGGGTGAGGTGGAGTAGGTCAGTATAGGCTGAGGGGTGCATAGTGAGGGGTGCAGGGTGAGGTGGAGTAGGTCAGTATAGGCTGAGGGGTGCAGGGTGCATAGTGAGGGGTGCAGTGTGCATAGTGAGGGGTGCAGGGTGAGGTGGAGTAGGTCAGTATAGGCTGAGGGGTGCAGGGTGAGGTGGAGTAGGTCAGTATAGGCTGAGGGGTGCATAGTGAGGGGTGCAGGGTGCATAGTGAGGGGTGCAGGGTGAGGTGGAGTAGGTCAGTATAGGCTGAGGGGTGCAGGGTGCATAGTGAGGGGGGCAGGGTGCTGTAGGGTGCATAGTGAGGGGTGCAGGGTGAGGTGGAGTAGGTCAGTATAGGCTGAGGGGTGCAGGGTGCATAGTGAGGGGTGCAGGGTGCTGTAGGGTGGCTGCAGGGTGCATAGTGAGGGGTACAGGGTGCATAGTGAGGGGTGCAGGGTGAGGTGGAGTAGGTCAGTATAGGCTGAGGGGTGCAGGGTGCATAGTGAGGGGTGCAGGGTGAGGTGGAGTAGGTCAGTATAGGCTGAGGGGTGCAGGGTGCATAGTGAGGGGTGCAGGGTGGCTGCAGGGTGCATAGTGAGGGGTGCAGGGTGAGGTGGAGTAGGTTAGTATAGGCTGAGGGGTGCAGGGTGCATAGTGAGGGGTGCAGGGTGCTGTAGGGTGGCTGCAGGGTGCATAGTGAGGGGTGCAGGGTGAGGTGGAGTAGGTCAGTATAGGCTGAGGGGTGCAGGGTGCATAGTGAGGGGTGCAGGGTGCATAGTGAGGGGTGCAGGGTGAGGTGGAGTAGGTCAGTATAGGCTGAGGGGTGCAGGGTGCATAGTAAGGGGTGCAGGTTGGCTGCAGGGTGCATAGTGAGGGGTGCAGGGTGAGGTGGAGTAGGTTAGTATAGGCTGAGGGGTGCAGGGTGCATAGTGAGGGGTGCAGGGTGCTGTAGGGTGGCTGCAGGGTGCATAGTGAGGGGTGCAGGGTGAGGTGGAGTAGGTCAGTATAGGCTGAGGGGTGCAGGGTGCATAGTGAGGGGTGCAGGGTGCATAGTGAGGGGTGCAGGGTGAGGTGGAGTAGGTCAGTATAGGCTGAGGGGTGCATAGTGAGGGGTGCAGTGTGGCTGCAGGGTGCATAGTGAGGGGTGCGGGGTGAGGTGGAGTAGGTCAGTATAGGCTGAGGGGTGCAGGGTGCATAGTGAGGGGTGCAGGGTGCTGTAGGGTGGCTGTAGGGTGCATAGTGAGGGGTGCAGGGTGAGGTGGAGTAGGTCAGTATAGGCTGAGGGGTGCAGGGTGCATAGTGAGGGGTGCAGGGTGAGGTGGAGTAGGTCAGTATAGGCTGAGGGGTGCAGGGTGCATAGTGAGGGGTGCAGGGTGGCTGCAGGGTGCATAGTGAGGGGTGCAGGGTGAGGTGGAGTAGGTTAGTATAGGCTGAGGGGTGCAGGGTGCATAGTGAGGGGTGCAGGGTGCTGTAGGGTGGCTGCAGGGTGCATAGTGAGGGGTGCAGGGTGCATAGTGAGGGGTGCAGGGTGAGGTGGAGTAGGTCAGTATAGGCTGAGGGGTGCATAGTGAGGGGTGCAGTGTGGCTGCAGGGTGCATAGTGAGGGGTGCGGGGTGAGGTGGAGTAGGTCAGTATAGGCTGAGGGGTGCAGGGTGCATAGTGAGGGGTGCAGGGTGCTGTAGGGTGGCTGCAGGGTGCATAGTGAGGGGTGCAGGGTGAGGTGGAGTAGGTCAGTATAGGCTGAGGGGTGCAGGGTGCATAGTGAGGGGTGCAGGGTGCATAGTGAGGGGTGCAGGGTGAGGTGGAGTAGGTCAGTATAGGCTGAGGGGTGCAGGGTGCATAGTGAGGGGTGCAGGGTGGCTGCAGGGTGCATAGTGAGGGGTGCAGGGTGAGGTGGAGTAGGTTAGTATAGGCTGAGGGGTGCAGGGTGCATAGTGAGGGGTGCAGGGTGCTGTAGGGTGGCTGCAGGGTGCATAGTGAGGGGTGCAGGGTGAGGTGGAGTAGGTCAGTATAGGCTGAGGGGTGCAGGGTGCATAGTGAGGGGTGCAGGGTGCATAGTGAGGGGTGCAGGGTGAGGTGGAGTAGGTCAGTATAGGCTGAGGGGTGCAGGGTGCATAGTGAGGGGTGCAGGGTGGCTGCAGGGTGCATAGTGAGGGGTGCAGGGTGAGGTGGAGTAGGTTAGTATAGGCTGAGGGGTGCAGGGTGCATAGTGAGGGGTGCTGTAGGGTGGCTGCAGGGTGCATAGTGAGGGGTGCAGGGTGAGGTGGAGTAGGTCAGTATAGGCTGAGGGGTGCAGGGTGCATAGTGAGGGGTGCAGGGTGCATAGTGAGGGGTGCAGGGTGAGGTGGAGTAGGTCAGTATAGGCTGAGGGGTGCAGGGTGCATAGTGAGGGGTGCAGGGTGGCTGCAGGGTGCATAGTGAGGGGTGCAGGGTGAGGTGGAGTAGGTTAGTATAGGCTGAGGGGTGCAGGGTGCATAGTGAGGGGTGCAGGGTGCTGTAGGGTGGCTGCAGGGTGCATAGTGAGGGGTGCAGGGTGAGGTGGAGTAGGTCAGTATAGGCTGAGGGGTGCAGGGTGCATAGTGAGGGGTGCAGGGTGAGGTGGAGTAGGTCAGTATAGGCTGAGGGGTGCATAGTGAGGGGTGCAGTGTGGCTGCAGGGTGCATAGTGAGGGGTGCGGGGTGAGGTGGAGTAGGTCAGTATAGGCTGAGGGGTGCAGGGTGCATAGTGAGGGGTGCAGGGTGCTGTAGGGTGGCTGCAGGATGCATAGTGAGGGGTGCAGGGTGAGGTGGAGTAGGTCAGTATAGGCTGAGGGGTGCAGGGTGCATAGTGAGGGGTGCAGGGTGCATAGTGAGGGGTGCAGGGTGAGGTGGAGTAGGTCAGTATAGGCTGAGGGGTGCAGGGTGCATAGTGAGGGGTGCAGGGTGGCTGCAGGGTGCATAGTGAGGGGTGCAGGGTGAGGTGGAGTAGGTTAGTATAGGCTGAGGGGTGCAGGGTGCATAGTGAGGGGTGCAGGGTGCTGTAGGGTGGCTGCAGGGTGCATAGTGAGGGGTGCAGGGTGCATAGTGAGGGGTGCAGGGTGAGGTGGAGTAGGTCAGTATAGGCTGAGGGGTGCAGGGTGCATAGTGAGGGGTGAGGGGTGCAGGGTGCATAGTGAGGGGTGCAGGGTGAGGTGGAGTAGGTCAGTATAGGCTGAGGGGTGCAGGGTGCATAGTGAGGGGTGCAGGGTGCTGTAGGGTGGCTGCAGGGTGCATAGTGAGGGGTGCAGGGTGAGGTGGAGTAGGTCAGTATAGGCTGAGGGGTGCAGGGCAGATGGAAGGCACAATTTCAGGAGAGGAGCAGAGGACAGTGTCAGAGGGGAACCCAGACAGCCTGGCAGGGTTAGAGGGACCTAGCAGGGAGGGGGCAGCTGGTACTCACGATTTGGGCAGCCAATCTCTTCCTGCAGCACATCCACTTGAGGGAGGGGGGAGGGGATGAGTCAGCATCGCGAGGGAGGGACCCAGAACACACTGGAGGGAGCCACACAGCCAGGCCAGCCATCCTCTGCACTTGTGTCTGCTGCTCTGTAACTTGTCATCGAGAGCCAGGCACAACATCGATCACTGGGATTCACCATCCCAGACTCACCACTCCACCCACTGAACTGGGCACCGGAGCCTGGTGCCGAAGGAGGACTATTTACCCACGTTCAGGAGGAGGTGGAGTAATCTTCCACAGCCTTTGCTTCCAGTTAGATTAAAGCCCCGCAAATTATTATAGAAGAAGGCGGGACTTTAATTTAATTGTAGGGAACCACAGTGCAGTAGATCACTCCGCCTGCACCCGAAAGTGGTTAAATAGTCCCCTTTTCCCCCGCCAAGCAGATTAATTAACAATGGGGCTGTTTTTTTTTTTTTATAAATAGCTGCAGAGCATGGTTTGTGAGTTGGGCACTTCTCTCTGCTGTCGGGAACCCATACGAAAATGCCAGGGCCAGTGATGCGCATGGGGGATGATTAGGGTGTGCCCAGGCACACCCGGCACACCCCGTGCGCACGCCTATGGGATTAAACATAGTTAAAGGGGTTGTAAAGGTTCATGTTTTTCACCTTAATGCATCCTATGCATTAAGGTGAAAAAACATCCGATGATTTACTTTTACTTACCTGAGCACTGGAATGTCCCGCGTCACAAACGCGTTGGATCTTTGCCGGGGTTCCCGGCTCTTCATTGGATAGATTGATAACAGTGCAGTCATTGGCTCGTGCTGCTGTCAATCAAATCCAATGATGCGGGTGCCAGGGGGAGGGGCTGAGTCCTGCACTTGGCGGCTATGGACGCCGAATGCAGGACTCACAAGCACGCCCGCAAGGGAACCCCCTTGGGAGAGTGCTTCCCAGAGGGGGTTATCTGAAGCAGGGAGGAGCCAAGAGAGCCGCCGAGGGACCCCAGAAGACGGTGTTCGGGGGCCACTCTGTGCAAAACGAGATGCACATTGTATGACATGCTTGTTCTTTAAAAAAAAATAACTATCAAACCTTTGCTTTAACCTCCCTAGCGGTATTTACCGAGTGTGGCTCGGGGTTAATTTTCAGTACCAAAAGCTGTAACCCCGAGCCACACTCAGGATCGCATCACAGGATCCATGTACAGCGTACTTACCTTGTCCCCTGGTTCCTGCGATGTCTCCCAGCTGTGTCTGCGAGCCGCCATGTCTCGCTCGATTCTCAGTGCCGAGCTCCGTTCCCTGCTAGCGTTGTGACGCACGGGGACGGAGCTCGGCGCCAAATTCAAAAAGTGGAAAACACAGTATAGATACAATATACTGTAATCTTACAGATTACATTACTGTATACAATTATTACACATATCCCCTTTGTCCCTAGTGGTCTGCCCAGTGTCCTACATGCACTTTTATATTATAAATACTTTTCTTTCTGCCTGGAAACTGTAGATTGTCCATAGCAACCAAAAGTGTCCCTGTATGTCAAAAGTGGTTTTAGAGCAGCTAGAAAACAGCGATAATAAATTATAATCACTTGCAGAATTGAGGGATAGCGATTTGTGGGGAAATTCGTCATCAAACACTGAAAGTAATGACAGCGACAATTCTGCAACTGAGCAGATTTCAGTGTTTTTGATTTGATTACATTATTGAATAATTTGTATTATTATTATATTATTATTTGTTATAATTATTTATAGCTATTTATTATATTATAATTTATAATTTTGTGTTTCAAACTTTATCATACCCGGGATGTCTACTAGACTCTTGTCTGGACAGATTTAAGTGAATTATTTATAAGAATTACAGGCCTAGAATATAAAACGTCAAATTTCCATGCAAAACATTGTACCGCTTTCAGCATCAGAAATCTGACATAATAATACCGCCAGGGAGGTTAATGTTAATTGAGAGAGTTTAGTTTCACCTTAAAGGAACACTAAAGGCAGAATAAAAAAATTAATAAAAATAACAAACATTTTATATTTCCCTCCACTGTGCAGCTCGTTTTGCACAGAGTGGCCCCGAATCCGGTCTTCTGGGGTCCCTCGGGAGCTGTCTCGGCTTCTCCTCGCAAAAGCATTCCACCTTCATGCGAGCTTGCATGGTAGAAAGCTTTTGCGGGCGTACTCCCGTGATACAGCGGCGGGCATAGCCGCCGACTGTATCACTCGGCCCCGCCCCCGGCATGCTGCGTCATCGGATGTGATTGACAGCAGCGCCAGCCAATGGCTGCGCTGCTATCAATCCGTCCAGCCTAGCCAATCAACGGCCAGGTTGGGAACCAAAGAAGATCACAAGGACGCGCGCGGGACTTTCGAGGGGTGAGGTAAGTAAAACGGGGGTTTGGGGTGGGGGCCAGTACCGTCGGATGTTTTTTCACCTTAATGTATAGGATGAATTAAGGTGAAAAAACATTTACCTTTACAACCCCTTTAAGTTCAGCTTTAATGTTTTTTTTTTTTATGATTGCTAGTGTTCCAACTTCCTCTAGGTGGCAGTATAATCCAAATAGTAAAATAGATTTGTTGACACTTATGCCGCTTACACACGATCAGATTTTCCGATGAAAAAAGTCAGATGGACTTGTTTCATCGGAAATTTCCGATCGTGTGTGGGCTCCATCCGATGGGAAATTCTGATCGTCTGTGTGTAATTCCGTCGGAGAAAAATCCATGCTCAGAATCAAGTCGATGCATGCTCGGAAGCATTGAACTTAATTTTTCTCGGCTCGTTGTAGTGTTTTACGTCACCGCGTTTTGGACGGAATTTAGTCTGAGCCCTGGTTCACACTGGGTACGATTTGGAACGATTTAAGGTTCGATTTGACATGTCAAATCGCATCTCAAATCGGCGGCAATTGTCGGCAATGGCACTGTCCTAATCAGTGCGACGCCGCATCTGCGATTTCAAAAAGTAGTTCCTGTACTACTTTTTGCGATTTCGGGCCGCGATTTACATTAAATTGCGGCCGAAATCGCGGCCGCGAAATCGATTTTTAATTCGCAGCAGTGTGAACCTAGGCTCACAGTGTGTATGCAAGACAGCTTGAACGGAATTCCAATGAAAAAATCCATCGGATCTTAGACCATCGGATACTCCGATCGTGTGTACACGGCATTAGTGTTCAGCTTCTTAGTATCATTAATTAATTTGCGTTGATTGATTTTTTTCATTAAGTATAATCCAATTAGAATTTCCAACTTCCTGTGTCCCTCAATGGGCTTCAAGAAAAAGATTTTATGGTAAGATCTTTATAATAGCATTATTGGTATCCTATCTGATAAAGTCCAGTAGGACACATGACTGTGCAAATTGAGCAGATCCAGCAGGATTTTGTGGACCAGACACATGTAAAGTGTATTGTACTGTGACATGCATATTATTTGCCTTATAATAACAGGTAGAATCCTGATTTCCTTTATTATTTATGGTGAAAGGTACACTAAAGCCCTGTACACACGATCGGTTTGTCCGATGAAAACAGACTGTTTTAATCGGACAAACTAATCGTGTGTGGGCCCCATCGGTTTGTTTTCCATCGGTGAAAAAAAATAGAACATGTTTTAAATTTTTCCTATGGATAAAAATTGATAGAAAAAAACGATCGTCTGTATGGAACTCCATCGGTCAAAAATCCACGCATGCTCAGAATCAAGTCGACGCATGTTCGGAAGCATTGAACTTTATTTTTCTCAGCACGTCGTAGTGATTTACGTCACAGCGTTTTGGCACGGTCGGATTTTTGACCGATGGTGTGTAGGCAAGACTGATGAAAGTCAGCTTCATCGGATATCCAATAAAAAAATCCATCGATTAGATTCCATCAGATATCCAATCGTGTGTACAGGGCTTTACAAAGATCTTGTTCCTTTACATGACAAGCTGCATTCATTGTAAAATCCAATCGTTGGGGCTGATTTGTCATTTTTGCCTTTTGTGTACTCTTTTTAACTTAAACTTAACCTAAACGATAAGGCATTGTTGGTGGCATTTCACAAGCTTTATTAACTTCGGGTCCAATTATTAGTGTAAGCAGCTATATAGGTTGAAAAATAATTAAAGCTAGCCATAGATGTATACCAGCGCCCATCAATGCAGCCTCACCAGTGCCCATCAAATGCAGCCACACCAGCGCCCATCAATGCAGCCTCACCAGCGCCCATCAATGCAGCCTCCCAGCACCCATCAAATGCATCCTCAACAGCGCTTATCAAATGCAGCCACACCAGCGCCCATCAAATGCAGCCTACCAGTGCCCATCAATGTAGCTTCACCAGCACTCGTCAAATTTAGCTTCACCAGCACCCATCAAATGTAGCCTCACCAGCGCCCATCAAATGTAGCCTAACAGGGTCCATCAATGCAGCCTACCAGTGCCCATCAATGAATGTTTGGTTGAAAAAGAGGAATCGCCGCTCTAATGCCGCGTACACACGGTCGTTTTTTTATGAAAAAAAACGACGTTTTAAAAAACGTCATTTAAAATGATCGTGTTGTTTTTTGTCTTCTGAAAAATGTTGTTTTTTGTGTCATTTAAAATGATCATGTGTGGGCTAAAACGACGTTTAAAACTACGTTTTTAAACCCGCGCATGCTCAGAAGCAAGTTATGACGCGAGCTTGAATGGAACAGAGTGCCGTCGTGCGTGCTGAACGTAACTGCGCATTGCTAGAGCATTTTGAAAAAACGATGGTGTGTAGGCAACGTCGTTTTTTAAAATGAAGTTTGAAAAACTTCGTTTTTTTCATGAGAAAAAAACGACGTTTTTTTACAAGACGAAACACTACTGTGTGTACGCGGCATAAGATACTAATCAGAAAGTCTCCTCACCTGATCCAAAGCCAAGGGTGCTGGCAATGCATGGAATGATGCAAAATTAAGGATAAACTTTCTAGACAGCCGCACACCAAAAATAAATTGCTTTTATTGTAAAATCAAAAAAACACACATGCTTCCATTCATTCAGGAGTCGGGACGCAGACACAGTCCTCCGCTGCCGCTGTGCCTCTGACACTATGTGCGAATGAAGCAGCGGCTGTCTGCTGATGCTGAGACTTAGGCCTCGTACACACAACCGAGTTTCTCGGCTAAAAACAGCAAGAAACTTGGGAGATATTTTTTTGCCAAGGAAACCGGTCGTGTGTAAATTTTCGTCGAGGAAACTGTCGAGAAACTCGACGAGCCAAAAAGAGAGCAAGTTCTCTATTTCCTCGACGGGAATGGAGAAACTTGCCTTGTCGCGTTCCTCGACAGCCTAACAAGGAACTCGACGAGGAAAACTATGTGTTTCGCCCGTCAAGTTCCTCGGTCGTGTGTATGAGGCTTCAGTTGCTTGCTGCAGAGAGAAGAGAGTAGAAACACCAGTGGCCGTGCGCCCTAGGCAGCACGGCACCCTGGGCGGCCGCCTAGTTTGCCTAGCGGTAACACCAGCCCTGGTGTCGAAAAATGTTCATTTCCATCAGCGTCTGCAGCCAATCAGATGCCGCACTGATCAGTGTATTCTGACAGCATAGGAATTCCTGCTGTCAGCATACAATAGAAAAGCGGGGAGGATTCCTCCATCCAACTCGTTTGTGTGAATAGGGGAATCCGTTCGTTTTTTTATGCCCAGCCTAACATTAAGCTCCAGACAATTATAAAACACACAAATAATGTAGCTCTGTATTCATATAAGCACCTGAATTTGACTTGGTATCAGCCTCTTGCAGTCTATTGTACAATCTGTACAGCAGAGTTAACCCCCCTGGCGGTATCCCAGAGCGTGACTCGGGGTTGATTTTTTCTACCAAAATCGGTAACCCCGAGTCACGCTCGGGGTAGACATGCAGAGCCTGCAGCGTGCGCTGGCTTACCTTCTCCTGGATCCAGCGATCTCACCACGCTGTGTGAGCGAGCGGGACCTCGCTCGATTCACACAGCGTCCTCCTGTGCCGCCGATCTCCGTTCCCTGCGACGTTACGACGCACGGGAGCGGAGATCGGCGCCAAATTCAAAAAAGTAAACAAACACTATACATACAGTATACTGTAATCTTATAGATTACAGTACTGTATGTAAAAAAACACACCCCCCCCTTGTCCCTAGTGGTCTGCCCAGTGTCATGCATGTCATTTTATATAATAAAAACCTTTCTTTCTGCCTGAAAAATGTAGATTGTCCATAGCAACCAAAAGTGTCTTTTTATGTCAAAAATGGTTTTAGATCAGCTAGAAAACAGCGATAATAAATTATAATCACTTGCAGAATTGTGCGATAGCGATTTGCGGGGAAATTCGTCATAAAAAAATAATAATGACAGCAACAATTCTGCAACTGAGCAAATTTCAGTGATTTTGAGTTGATTACATTATTGAATAATTTTTATTTTAATTATATTATTACTTGCTATAATTATTTATAATTATTTATTATATTATAATTTAAAATTTTGTTTTTAAAAAAATGTCATACCCGGGATGCCTATTAGACTCTTGTTTGGTCAGATTTAAGTGAGTTATTCCTAAAAATCACAGGCCTACAGTATAAAACGCCAAATTTCCTTGCAAATAATTGTACCGCTTTCAGCATGTTTTTTCAGACAGAATCATACCGCCAGGGAGGTTAAGAGAGGGACTAGGAGTATTAGCACAAATAGCCAATCAGTTGTGCTGCAGTGCAAGCAGAATGCTGATAGAAGGAGGGAGCGGAGTGACAAAGAGGCAGTGTTAATTTCCTCAACAAAAAAACTAAAAAATTTTAGTCGACTAATTTAATACCAATTTTAGTAGACTAAAATACGACAAAAACTAAAACAATTGAGATGACTAAAATGGGACTAAAACTAAAATTCCATTAAATTGAAATTTGACGTCAAAATTAACACTGGTCTGTAGTGCATGTTCATACCTCAATACCATAAATAACATATTTGATTTTTCACCCCAGCAGTAGATAAAGAGTTTGGAAATCGTAGAGAAACCATTCGATTTTAGATATGCTAAATGAGTTTTAGTCGACTAAAACGTCCTGGGGATTAAGTCAACTAAATACGACTAAGGCCCCGTACACACGACCAAACATGTCTGCTGAAACTGGTCCGCGGGCCAGTTTCAGCAGACATGTTCGGTCGTGTGTAGGACCGAGCGGACAGGATTCCAGCATACATTTGCCCGCCGGGCCTTTTCCCAGCGGACAAATATTCCTGGACTTGTTTTAAAACAGTCCGCTGGAATCCTGCCCGCTCGGACATGTTCGGTCGTCTGTACAGACCTACCGTACATGTCCCTCGCATGCGTCGAATGACTTCGACGCATGCGTGGAAGCATTTAACTGGCAGGCCCGCCCACGTCGTCGCGGCGACGCCACGGACACGCCCCGCGTATTGTTTACGCGCGGATTTCTGTACGATGGTTAGTATAGCCATCGTACAGAAAGCCCCGGGCAGACATGTACGGTGAAAACGGTCACATGTTTGCCCGTGTGTACACGGCCTAAGACGAAAACAATTGCAGAAGACTAAAATGGGACTAAAACTAAAATTACATTTCAGTCCTAAGACTAAAACTAAATCGAAATTTGCAGCCAAAATTAACACTGCAAAGTGGTGATCTTATCAATATGCTGCTTCTATTTTACTCTTGGCTTGAGCCCGTCATGGCTTAAAACATTAGTATTAGGAATAGGCGCTACTTTGTTTTGTACTACCTCTTATATAAACTAAAGCAAAATAGCTATTTATTTTTATTTATTTTTTATTCATTTTTATTTATTTTTTATTCATTTTTTTTTTTTTTTTTAATGAACTGGGTGCAGTGCCTGGCGCTTTAAACGGACCTCTGAGACTATCACAGTGCAGGTGCATTTATACAGAGACTTGATTACACACAGGTGGATTCTATTTATCATCATTAGTCATTTAGGTCAACATTGGATCATTCAGAGATCCTCACTGAACTTCTGGAGAGAGTTTGCTGCACTGAAAGTAAAGGGGCTGAATAATTTTGCACGCCCAATTTTTCAGTTTTTTATTTGTTTGAAATATTCAATAAATTTCGTTCCACTTCATGATTGTGTCCCACTTGTTGATTCTTCAAAAAAAAATACAGTTTTATATCTTTATGTTTGAAGCCTGAAATGTGGCAAAAGGTCGCAAAGTTCAAGGGGGCCGAATACTTTCGCAAGGCACTGTAAATGTGACTGGCAGGGAAGGGGTTAACACTAAGGGGGCGATCAAGGGGTTAATGTGTTCCCTGGGAGTGATTCTTACTGTGGGGGGAGGGGACTGACTGGGGGAGGTGACCAATGGTTGTCCCTATATACAAGGGACACACCATCGGTCTCCTCTCCCTGACAGGACATGGATCTACGTCCCTGGCTCTGTGACTGCCGATCGCGGGCACCTGGCGGACATCGCAGCCACCAGGCACGCACATCGGCACCTGAGTGATGCGGCGCGAGCGTGCCCCTCAGTGGCCGGGAGGAGCCCAGGATGTCGATAGACAGCCTCCTGGCATTGTAGAGCCACATTTTGGCCGTCATTCTACAATGGCCGGGATGGCAAGTGGTTAATATATATGTAAAGCGTTGCATAAACTGACGGCGCTATATAACTACCTAAAATAAATAAATAACAATAAGTTGTAGATATAAGGACTGTGGAGGGAGGTTGTAGAAACGAATGATACAGAGACTAGGGAAGAATGATATGCAAACTAAGGATGCAAGGACCAGGGAAGAATGGAATGGGAACTGAGGATGCATGGACCAGGGGAAAATGATACAGGAGATGTAGATGAAAGGACTAGAGAAGAATAGTTTGGAAACACTGGATGCAAAGACTAGGGTAGAATTGGGTAGAAGTGGAGGATGCAGGGATTTGGTGGGACTTTTTATGGAAGCAAAGGATGCAAGGACTATGAAAGAATGGTATAAAAGCTGGGGATGCAGGGACAGGGGTAGAATATAATGAAGCTAAGACTGCAAGGGTGAATGGGCAATGGCATAGAAACTGGAGATGCAATGGCTAGGGTGAATAGTATAGATGCTAAGGATGCAGGGGCAGAATGGTATAGTAGCAGAGGATGCAGTAAATGTGGCGGCTCGTGCTCAAAATTTTTGGGGGGGCGCAAACGAAAAAAAAAAAAATTGCAGCTTCACTGTGCCCATCACATGCAGCCACTGTGCCATCAAACGCAGCCACTGTGCCATGCCACCAAATGCAGCCACTGTGCCATCAATTGTCACCACTGTGCCATGCCATCAAACACAGCAACTGTGCCATCAATTGTCACCACTGTGCCATGCAACACAGCAACTGTGCCATCAATTGTCACCACTGTGCAATGCCATCAAATGCAGTCACTGTGCCATCAATTGTCACCACTGTGCCATGCCATCAAACAGCAACTGTGCCATCAATTGTCACCACTGTGCCATGCCATCAAACGCAGCCACTGTGCCATCAATTGTCACCACTGTGCCATGCAACACAGCAACTGTGCCATCAATTGTCACCACTGTGCCATGCCACCAAATGCAGCCACTGTGCCATGCCATCAAACACAGCAACTGTGCCATCAATTGTCACCAATGTGCCATGCCATCAAATGCAGTCACTGTGCCATCAATTGTCACCACTGTGCCATGCAACACAGCAACTGTGCCATCAATTGTCACCACTGTGCCATGCCATCAAACAGCAACTGTGCCATCAATTGTCACCACTGTGCCATGCAACACAGTAACTGTGCCATCAATTGTCACCACTGTGCCATGCCATCAAACGCAGCTACTGTGCCATCAAACGCAGCCACTGTGCCATCAATTGTCACCACTGTGCCATGCCATCAAACGCAGTCACTGTGCCATGCCATCAAACGCAGCCACTGTTCCATCAATTGTCACCACTGTGCCATGCCATCAAACGCAGCCACTGTGCCCCTCAATTGTTGCCACTGTGCCAATTGTCACCACTGTGCCCTTTAATTGTCACCACTGTGCCCCGTGATGCCACTGTGCCCATTGTCACCACTGTGCCCCATAATGCCACTGTGCCCATTGTCACCACTGTGTCCCATGATGCCAATGTGCCCATTGTCACTCACCGCTGTGCCCCATGATGCCACTGTGCCAATTGTCACCTCTGTGCCCTTTGTCACCACTGTGCCCCATGATGCCACTGTGCCCATTGTCACCTCTGTGCCCTTTGTCACCACTGTGCCCCATGATGCCACTGTGCCAATTGTCACCTCTGTGCCCTTTGTCACCACTGTGCCCCATGATGTCACTGTGCCCATTGTCACCTCTGTGCCCTTTGTCACCACTGTGCCCCATGATGTCACTGTGCCCATTGTCACCTCTGTGCCCTTTGTCACTACTGTGCCCCATGATGTCACTGTGCCCCTTTCCCTGTAAAAAGCACTTACCTGAAGATTCCATGTCCTCCCTCGATGTCTTCTGCCGCTGTGGTGAAGCTTCAGCCAATCAGGTTCCTGATAACCAGAATCCAGGAACCTGATTGGCTGAAACGGCCGTTTGTCTTATGCAAGGAGCGCAGATTTCTTGCGCTCCGAGTATAGACATCTGAGAGCCGGAGAAAAGCCTATCAGAGCCGCTGGCTTTGATAGGCAGTTCCCCTCAGCCAACCAGCTGCCGCTATTCGGGTAACCGGCGTCCCGCGTCCGGTTATTGAATAGACAAGGCAGCTGGCAACCAGCAATAACATACATTTGTGCATTTATGCACGAATGTGTGTTATTTGCGAAAAAGGGGGTGGCGCTGCAGCGCCCTCCATAGACGGCCGCCAGAACTGCGGTTAAAATGTCAAAATGACATTTTAGCCGAATAAAAGTTCTTAAAGGGCCCGTTTCTTTTTTTTTTTGTGTGACTGTGGGAGGGGGGGCGGCGCCCATGCGTCCCTATGGACGGGCCGCCACAGTGGTATAGAAAGTTGATAATATAAAAAACTGTAGGGGAAGCAATGGAAGTGAAGGATGCAGAGACTAAGGGAGAATGGTATGGAACCCGAGGACACAAAAACCAGGGGAGACTGATATGGAACCTGAGGATACAAGAACCAGGGCAGACTGGTATGGAGGCTCAGGGTGCAAGGACCAGGGCAGACTGGTATGGAGGCTCAGGGTGCAAGGACCAGGGGAGAATACAGTAGTATGCAAACAGGAGATGAACGGGGTTAGAATGGTATAGAAGCTGAGGATACAAGAATTCTGAGGAACCGTTTGAAAACCTGGGATGCAAAGACTAGGAGAGAATGGTATGGTAGCCAAGGATGCAGGAACTAGAGGAGCATGATATAAAAACTAAGAGGTAGATTCAGAAAGAAGTTACGCTGGCGTATCTATTGATACGCCGCGTAACTTCTAGGTTGCTCCGGGGTATCTTTTTTCTGTATTCAGAAAACAAGATACGCCGGAATTTGGCTAAGATCCGACTGGCGTAAGTCTCTTACGCCGTCATATCTTAGTTGCATATTTACGCTGGCCGCTAGGTGGCGCTTCCGTCGATTTACGCGAGGAATATGCAAATTAGGTAGATACGCCGATTCAGAAACGTACGTCCACCCGGCGCATTTTTTTACGTCATTTACGTTAGGCTTTTTCCGGCATAAAGTTACCCCTGCTATATGAGGCGTATCCTATGTTAGGTATGGACGTCGGGCCAGCGTCGAATTTTCCGTCGATTACGTCGTTCGCGAAAAGGGCTTTGCGTAATTTACGTTCACGTCGAAAACATTGGCTTTTTGCGGGTTAATTTGGAGCATGCACACTGGGTTACGTTCACGGACGGCGCATGCGCCGTTAGTCAAAAACGTCATTTACGTGGGGTCATGTTTTATTCACATAAAACACGCCCACCTCTTCACAATTTGAATTAGGCATGCTTACGCCGGCAGATTTACGCTACGCCGCCGTAACTTTGGGCGCAGGTTCTTGGTAAATACAGAACCTGCCTCACTAAGTTACGGCGGCGTAGCGTAATTGAGATACGCTACGCCCGCACAAAGTTACGGCGGGCTATCTGAATCTAGCCACAAGGATACAAGCACAAGGGAAGGGGATACAAGGGAAGAATGGTATTGAAAAACTGAGGATGCAAAGACCAGGGGAGAATGATATGGAGTATGAGGGTGCAAGGACCAGAAGAGAGAGAACGGTTTAAAAGCTGATCATGGTAGGACTAGTGGAGAATAGTATAGCAGCTGAGAATGGAAAAAAAAACAAAGACCCGGATTCACATACATCGGCGCATATTTATGCCGCCGTAGCGTATCTTCTTTACGCTACGCCGGTGCAGCGCAGAGAGGCAAGCACCGAATTCACAAAGCACTTGCCACCAAATCTGCGCTGGGTTTCTTAGGCGTAAGTCGTCGTAAGTGGAAGTGGGCGTGAGCCATGCAAATGAGGCGTGACCCCATGCAAATGATGGGCCGAGCGCCGTCCTGTGGACGCATTCAGTGCGCATGCTCACAATCACGTCGGAACTACTCCCTAAGATAAGCCGGATCACTGCCTACGACGTGAACGTAACCTACGCCTAGTCATATTCACGTACAACGTAAACGACAATAGATACAACGGCTTGTGTTCCCTGGTCCATACCTTTGCATGGGTTGCGCCTCATATATGGGGAATAACTTTACGCCGGACATACGACTTACGCAAACCGCATAATTTATGCGCCGGGCGCAAGTACGTTCGTGAATCGGCGTATCTCCCTCATTTGCATATGTGCATAGAAAATCAATGGGAGCGGCAAATGCACCCAGCGTAAATATGCGCCCACGATACGACGGCGTAGGCAAGTTACGTTGGTCGTAGGAAGCCTATTTTTAGGCGTATCTTAGTATGTGGGTCGGCGCATAAATACGACGGCGCACATTTGTACTTACGTCGGCGTATCTTGAGAAGCAATGCTGCCTTTCGTGCTAATATAATTCAATGTAGCATTATTATGTTATATTACAGAAGGATCTTGCCTTTAAGCTAGTGCATTGTAGGTTCACTTACCTTTTACTTTGATTTCCCTTCTAAATGTTTTTTTTTTTTCCATTGTTTTCTTTGTCTGAATTTATTCACTTCCGGGTCCTCCTCAGTAAGCTGTTCTGGCTGACTATCCACCGCTCGGATGATGGTGGAAAGCTTACTGAGAAGGAACAGGAAGTGAGAAATTCAGACAAAGAAAAAAAAAACATTTTTTTTCCTAAATAGCTTCCTTTACCTTAGTGCAGTCCTCCTTCACTTACCTCATCCTTCGATATTGCTTTTAAATGTCCTTATTTCTTCTGAGAAATCCTCACTTTCTGTTCTTCTGTCTGTAACTCCACACAGTAATGCAAGGCTTTCTCCCTGGTGTGGAGTGTTGAGCTCGCCCCCTCCCTTGGACTACAGGAGAGTCAGGACGCTCTCTACATTGCAGATAGAGAAAGGAGCTGTATGTTAGTGGGCGTCCTGACTCTAAGCACTAAGGTAAAGGAAGCTATTTAGGGATAAAAAATTGTACCTTTACAGCCCCTTTAACCACTACCCGACGGCCGTACGACTTTATACGGCCGCAGGGTGGTTCTAATTCTCGAACTGGGCGTGTTCTTACGGCCTGCGCGCGAGATGCCGATGCGAGTGCCTGGCGGCCGTGATGTCCGCCAGGCACTCGGGATCGGCGGCTACAGGGACAAGACGTGGAGCTCTGTGTGTAAACACAGAGATCCATGTCCTGTCAGGGGAGAGAGGAGACGGATCTGTGTCCCTTGTACATAGGGACATAGATCGGTCACCTCCCCCAGTCACCCCCCTCCACACACAGTTAGAACACAATTCAGGGTACACATTTAACCCCTTCCTCACCCCCTAGTGTTAACCCCTTCAATGCCAGTCACATTTATACAGTAATTAGTGCATATTTATAGCACTGATCGCTGTATAAATGTGAATGGTGCCAAAAATGTGTCAAAAGTGTCCGATGTGTCCGCCATAATGTCGCAGTCACAAAAAAAATGCTGATCGCCGCCATTAGTAGTAAAAAATAAAAATAAAAAATAATAATAATTCTGTCCCCTATTTTGTAAGCGCAATAACTTTTGCGCAAACCAGACGCTTCTTGCGATTTTTTTTTTTTTTTTTTTTTACCAAAAATATGTAGAAGAATACGTATCGCCTAGACTGAGAAAAAAAATGTTTTTTAAAAAAAAATTGGGCTATTTATTACAGCAACAAGTAAAAAATATTGTTTTTATTTTCAAAATTGTCGCTCTATTTTTGTTTATAGCGCAAAAAATAAAAACCGCAGAGGCGATCAAATACCACCAAAAGAAAGCTCTATTTGTGGGGGAAAAAGGACGTCAATTTTGTTTGGGAGCCACGTCGCACGACCGCGCAATTGTCAGTTAAAGTGACGCAGTGCCACAAGCTGAAATTTCACCTGGTCAGGAAGGGGTATATGTGCCCAGTAAGGAAGTGGTTAAGGGTCTATTCACATCTGATAGGCTGGCATGTGTTGATCAACACTTGCCAAAGCATTCAATAATCTACATATTTCAATAGAAACAGTTCACATCAGTGCATTGCAGTCTAGCGCTAATATAAAAATAAAACATGCCCTAATTTTTTATTGCAACACGTGAAAAAGCATGTAAGTGCAATGCAATGTGCATAAACCCAAGTGTCAAAACAGACAGTTAAAGTTTTCTTTAGAAATATAAATTGGTGAAGTTTAATTTAAAAAAAAATAATATATTGCAGCACCATTTTTTTGAAAATGTAATGCAGCATGCAAATGCATGTCCATTTATGTGCTATATGAATAGACCATGGCTGGCCATACATTACACAATCTCCTTATACAATTCTCCTTTAGATTTAACAAAACCACATAATATGAGGTCAAACCTAAGCACTTTCAATTTGTATGCAATCAGGCAGGCCCGTGCACTACATCATTGAAGGTAAAGCTAAAGCGAATTGTATAATGTATGGTCAGCTTAAAGGGGTTGTAAAGGTTCGTTGTTTATTTTCTAAATAGGTTCCTTTAATCTAGTGCATTGTTGGTTCACTTACCTTTCCTTCCATTTCCCTTCTAAATTTTTTTTTTCTTTGTTTTCTTTGGGCCATATTCTGAGTATAGTTGGAGTATCTCAGGAAACACCGTCGTATCTCTCTTTTTTGGCCCGCGTATCTATGTGAGTGATTCTTAGAATCATTTTCGCATAGATACGCTGAAGATCCGACATGTGTAAGTCACTTACACTGTCGGATCTTAAATGTAATTAACCAGCCGGCCGCTAGGTGGTGTTTACGTTCATGTCTCATTTGTTTATGCAAATGAGCCTGATACGCCGATTCCCGAACAAATTTGCGTCGCGTAACCGTCGCTAACGTCGTTTTTGTAATCGTAAGGTTACCCCTGCTATATGAGAGGTAGCCTTACGCCAGTCCCACGTACGCCATGTTAAAGCGGGGGTTCACCCTTAGAGGGCACTTTTCCCCCTTAGATTCCTGCTCGTTTTTACTAGGGGAATCGGCTATTTGTTTTAAAATATGTGCAGTACTTACCCGTTTACGAGATGCATCCTCTCCGTCGCATCCGGGTATGGGCTGCGGGAATGGGCGTTCCTTCTTGATTGACAGTCTTCCGAGAGGCTTCCGACGGTCGCATCCATCGCATCACGATTTTCCGAAAGAAACCGAACATCGGTGCGCAGGCGCAGTATAGAGCCGCACCGACGTTCGGCTTCTTTCGGCTACGAGTGACGCGATGGATGCGACCGTCGGAAGCCTCTCGGAAGACTGTCAATCAAGAAGGAACGCCCGCTCCCGAAGACCCATACCCGGAAGCGACGGAAGAAGATGCAGCTCGAAAACGGGTAAGTACAGATCATATTTTAAAACAACTAGCCGATTCCCCTAGACCGAACGAGCAGGAAGCTAAGGGGAGAAAAAAAAAAATTTAATAAATGGGTGAACTCCCGCTTTAAGTATGGCGTCGGGTCCGCGTCGTCTTTTCCCGTCGGGTACGTCGTTTCCCTAAGTCGTTCTTGAATACGACTTTACGTCAATGACGCACACGTCGGCGTCATTGACGTTTTCCGCTGAGAACTGGAGCATGCGCACTGGGCTATTTTAAGCCCGGCGCATGCGCAGTTCGTTCGAATCGGGGGCGCGCTTAATTTAAATACAAGCCGCCCCCTTGGAGTTACGCGGGGATACGCCTGGCCAATTACACTACGCCTCCCCAAACACTTACGGAGCAAGTGTTTGGGGAATACAGCACTTGCTCCTGTAGGTTGGGGCGGCGGAGTGTAAATGGCTTACGCGACGCCCGCCCGAAATCTACGGGAATATGGCCCTTTGTCTGAATTTCTCACTTCCTGTTCCTCCTCAGTAAGGTGTTCAGTAAGCTGTTCTGACTGACTTTCCACCGCTCGGATGATGGTGGAAAGTTTACTGAGGAGAAACAGGAAGTGGGAAATGCAGACAAAGAAAAAAAACATTTAGGCCTGGATTCACGTAGAAGCGCGTATCTTTGTGCGGGCGTAACGTATCCTATTTACGTTTAGCCTCGGCAACTTTGACAGGCAAGTGCCGTATTCTCAAACCAAAGTTGCGACGGCGTATCGTAAATAGGCTGGCGTAAGCCCGCCTAATTCAAATGTGGTAGATGTGGGCGTGTGTTATGTAAATTTAATGTGACCCCACGTAAATTACGCTTTTTATGAACGGCGCATGCGCCATCCGTGAAAGTATCCCAGTACGCATGCTCCAAATTAACCCGCAAGAAGCCAATGCTTTCGACATGAACGTAAATGACGCCCAGCCCTATTCGCGAACGACTTACGCAATCGACGTAAAATTTTCAAAATTTGACGCGGGAACGACGTCCATACTTAACATTGGTATGCCTCATATAGCAGGGGTAACTTTACACCGGGAAAAGCCTAATGTAAACGGCATATCTGAACTGCGTCGGCCGGGCGTACGTTCGTGAATTGGCGTATCTAGCTGATTTATTTCTAGGCGTAAATCAGCGTACACGCCCCTAGCGGCCACGGTAAATATGCAGTTAAGATACTACTTTGAATCAGGCGCCAAGATACGACGCCTCGGACTCAGAGTTACGACGGCGTATCTGGAGATACGCCGGCGTAACTCGTACGAGAATCTGGGCCTTAGAAGGGAAATTGAAGAAAAAGATAAGTGAACCAACAATGCACTAGCTTAAAGGAACCTATTTGGAAGATAAAAGATGAACCTTTACAACCCCTTTAAGACTTATACACAGATTAACTCCCAGCGCAAGACTTTCACGTAGTCAGTGCCCCCCTTTCAGATGCCCTTTGTGACTTTCAGTGTTGACCATAGGGCATCTATATGTGTTGAGTTTCTCAAGGGATGCTCCCGATTCAAGCATTGTTTTCAAACATTAGGGGCTAGATTCAGGTATCTGCGCCTGATCTTACGGCGGCGCAGCGTATCGTATTTACGCTACGCCGCCGCAACTTACAGGAGCAAGTGCAGTGTTCACAAAGCACTTGCTCCGTAAGTTGCGGCGGCGTAGCGTAAATGGGGCTGGCGTAAGCGCGCAAAATTCAAATGTGTAAGGGGGGGGGCGTGTTTTATGTTAATATGTGTTGACCTGACGTGATTGACGTTTTGTACGAACGGCGCATGCGCCGTCAGTGTACATATCCCAGTGTGCATTGCTCCAAATGACGTTGCAAGGACGTCATTTGTTTAGAATTACGTCCAGCCCTATTCGCGAACGACTTACGCAAACGACGTAAAAAATTCAAAAATCGAAGCGGGAACGACGTCCATACTTAAAGTGGAGGTTCACCCGGAAATTGCTATTTTTAACCTTAGATTGATGCTCATTTAGTCTAGGGGAATCGGCTAGTTTATTTAAAATCGAAGCTGTACTTACCTTTTTAGAGAGCGATCTTCTCCGCTGCTTCCGGGTATGGGCTGCGAGACTCGGCGCGTTCCAATTTTGATTGACAGTCTTCCGAAAGGCTTCCGACGGTCGCATCCATCGCGTCACGATTTTCCGAAAGTAGCCGAACGTCGGTGCGCAGGCGCAGTATAGAGCCGCACCGACGTACGGCTTCTTTCGGCTACTCGTGACGCGATGGATGCGACCGCCGGAAGCCTTTCGGAAGCCTGTCGGAAGACTGTCAATCAAGATGGAACGCCCAGTCCTGAAGACCCATACCCGGAAGCGGCGGAGAAGATCGCTCTCTACAACGGTAAGTACTGCTCGGATTTTAAAACAACTAGCCGATTCCCCTAGACAAAACGAGCATCCATCTAAGGGTAAAAAAAAATGTATGGGTGAACTCCCGCTTTAACATTGAGTGCGCCTCATAGAGGCATGCACAACGTTACGCCGAAAAAGCCTTACGCAAACGACGTAAAAAATGAACGCCGGGTGCATGTACGTTTGTGAATCGACGTAACTAGGCAATTTGCATATTCTACGCCGAAAACAGCGGAAGCGCCACCTAGCGGCCAGCGTGAGAATGCACCCTATGATACGACGGCGTAATAGAATTACGCCAGTCAGATCTTAGGCTAATGTCGGCGTAGCTAGCTTTCTGAATACAGAAAGTAGATACGCCGGCGCAGCTTTGAATTTACGCGGCGTATCAATGGATACACCGGCGTAATTCTTTGCTGAATCTAGCCCTAGGCATTTTGGGGATTTTACAGGGGATAACATGTGCTTCCGAACCATTAGAAAATGTGTGTAATTAAAGGCCAAAATAATGAGAAAATGTGAGCGCAGACCACGGTGACCCATGTATATGACTGAGAAAGGGCAGATGTCTCATTACCTGTCATAAGACATCTGCACTCTATATGGTCAGCCTAGTAATGTGGAGCCAGGTGGTCATTCTATATTCCTTCTCTTTATTTCCATGACATCCTCTTGTCAGGTCTTTTCTTTCCTTGGCTGGCCTAATGGTGGGAATATGTGTTAGTGCACATTTCTGCTCTGTGAGCTATTGTCAGCCGGTGATGGGACTAGCCAGGATCTGTCACTGCCTCCCTGACCCCTGGCTGTAAGGTCTCAGCCTTCCCCTGGGGGCAGCCCGGCCTCAGCCCTCCTTCATCACTCTCTACACCTTTCTCCCTAATGTCCAGCATCCCCCACCCCCTCCTCCTCTACTCCCCCCTCCTGAGAAGTCCTGCATCTTTCCCAGCAAACAAGAACAGCTAGTTCTAGAGGAGGTGGGGGAGCAAGAGGGCAGGGGGGGGGGGGGGAGGGGAGCAGCAGCAACAGGAGGCTTTCACATTGCAGCATCTATGAGCCTTCCAGGGGCTCTCTGGCCAGCACTGTAAACTTTGCTCCTGAGCACCCTGTCCTTCTACTGAGGAGCCAGACTAGCAGGGGAGACCCCAAAGGTGAGTGCCCTCCATATTATTATAGGTGTGTTGTGACTGGATTACTGCAATGGCGAAAGTCTCTGCACAATGCAATGGTTCAGCATGTCTGTGCTGGTAGCTGCCTGCAGGGCTAAAGGAATTACAAAGTGGAATGCTAGTCATTTCATAAAAATGACCCATTGCAGCGATTACCACTCTTTGTGTGGGGAAAATATGTACAGTAATTGGTTAACAAGTGACCGCTGCCTTCTGTGCTTCGCTGACCAATCAGAACTTTTACCAAAGCCCACACTTTCTAAGTGTGGTAATAGAGGTGTTAACAAAAGTTGTATGAATAATGTCACTGTTGTCACAGCTTGTCATCATATTCTCCCTTAACAATTTTAGAATTACTGTATTTATTGGCGTATAACACTCACTTTTTTACTTTGCTTTTTTTTTTTTGTTATATTGTTTTTTTAAATGTGAATTTCAATTTTTGTTATGTAAATAATATTTTTTTTAAATAATTTTTAAAATTGCTCAATCATAGCACTTTACTGCAGAGTGTACAATAAACATACACTACTAGCATTGCAATATATAAAAATAATAAAATAAATAAATAAATTATATATATATATATATATATATATATATATATATATATATATATATATATATATATATATATATATATATATATATATATATATATATATATATATATATATATATATCTTATAGGCAGATATATGGAATATATAATGCAGGTAAATATATTGAGTGTCTTTTTTTTATATTTCTTGTTCAAGTATTTAAATCACACCCCCAAATCGCCAAAAGTAGTACAGAAACTACTTTTTTTTTGTTGTTATATTGTTTTTTTAAATGTGAATTTCAATTTTTGTTATGTAAATAATATTTTTTTTAAATAATTTTTAAAATTGCTCAATCATAGTACTTTACTGCAGAGTATAAACATACACTACTAGCATTGCAATATATAAAAATAATAATAAAATAAATAAATACACATATATATATATATATATATATATATATATATATATATATATATATATATATATATATATATATATATATATATATATATATAAATAATACAAATAAAAATATATATATATATATCTCTTATAGGCAGATATATGCAATATATAATGCAGGTAAATATATTGAGTGTCTTTTTTTTATATTTCTTGTTCAAGTATTTAAATCACACCCCCAAAATCGCCAAAAGTAGTACAGAAACTACTTTTGGGAATCAGTGCAGTGGCACAAATGCGGCGTCGCACCAATTCGGACACTGCTATTGCTGGCAATTGCCGCCGGTTTGGCATGCGATTTGACATGTGGAACCGCATGTCAAATCTCATCAATGTGAACCAGGGTTTAAGATTGTCAGAAAACATTGAATAAAATGTGTTAAGAGAAAAGTTTTACATTGTTACATGAAGATAATCATATTACAGGAAAGTATATTACTATTGTCATAAATGACACCATAAAATGATATCGTTTAGATGGAAACAAAACATAACCATGCAGCAGATAAATACTAATCTTATCTAAGCAAAAGCCTACCTTAGATTAAAATGTTATGTATGATCGGTAGTATAACTTGAAAACATTAAATAGGAAAAGATTGTGATTAATCTACCACTGATGTGAGGAGTGTCTTTATATATATATATATATATATATATATATATATATATATATATATATATATATTTATTTTTTTATTTATATATATATATATATATATATATATACAGGGCTCAAAATTTCAAGTCCTGAGCTACTAGCCAGGCCTCAAGAGTTACTTGCCACCAGTTGCCCCACCTAATTCATACACTGCCCTGCGCCTAATTGCACCCGTAAACACGCCCTCGTAGATTATCTCATGGAATGACAATGTTTTATGCAGAATCAAGTTACAAAATTAAATATTACCAACAGCAATTTTAACAGAATGGGACAGGGCACTGGGGGCAGACCAGAGGGACAGGGCACTGGGGGCAGACCAGAGGGACTGGGCACTGGGGGCAGACCAGAGGGACAGGGCACTGGGGGCAGACCAGAGGGACAGGGCACTAGAACTGGGTCTCTTCCCCATTCTCTTGCTGTCTCCTCTGCAACTCCCATCCATCCTCTCTCTCTCTCCCATTAATCTCATCATCAGGAGCCTGTGTGTGCGGCTCCAGGCTTGCATGTCCCCACTTCCCCCTTTTATTCAGGCTGGCAGAGAGGAGAGGAGCTGCAGCACAGCGGGAGGGAGTACAATCCAGCGCTGAGATCCACACAACTGCACAGCCATTGACACCATAGCACAGCGCACACTGACAGCGCACAGCACATATTGAGACCAGTCAGTTCACAGTGCTCAGGCTAAACTTACATAGAGCACAAGGAGAAGAAAACTGCACAAACTGGAAGGCTGCCGCTCTCATGTCAGGGCAACTTTCAGTGAGCGCTGCACTGGAGTGGTAATTTTTACAATCCTTCACCTCACTCATTACTTTCTGCTCTCCAGCTACATTGGTCGGGGGAGGGGGGGCAGGCTCAGAGAGGTCATACTGTTAGGTCCCATGGCTTAATGAGAATTGTAAGTAGAGCACCTGTGTACTGCTCTGCCTGTTCGCGGCTCACCAGACTACTTTTTCCGAGCATGCACCTTTCCTCTTCGGCCGCCAATCTCATCGAAACTCTTAAGTGTAGGCACAGATTGGAGGGAGATTGGTCATGCAGCCCTGTCATCACTCGCCCCCAGCTTAAATCCACTCGCCAAATGCTAGTAGGCGAGTGGAAATTTTGAGGGCTGTATATATATATATATATATATATATATATATATATATATATATATATCTTACACTACCGCTATTATTATTATTGTTGTCATGTTTATTATCTGCATAGATGGGTTGCACAGAACCGTACAATTATACCAAGTAAAACAAACTAAGATGAATAGTAAGTTACTGTGGATAAGCCTATACAAAAGCTAAATAATATAATATTAACAATCATAATAATAATGGTAAAAAAAATAATAATAATAATAGTATTGTTATGCTTCTCTTTCTCTCTCGCTGTATATATGTATGTATGTACTTATGTATGTACATATATATAAAATTATAACAAGTAAAACAAACAAAGATTAGTAAAGAATTGGTGTTGATAAACATATACATAAACTGAACAATGTACTCTAGTTTTCATTCATTGCAATAAGTTACATTATTTGCATAAATGTTACATAATAAAGAGTCTTTCTATGGGTCACGTTCACATCCGTGCATTTTATGGAAAGGGCCAGGGACTTTTTTTCTGGTTTTTGGTTCCATAGACTTCAATGGATCAAAAATGTGTATTGAAAAAAGCAAAATGCCCCTGGAATATGCAAACTGCAACCTGCATAGGTGTGAACCAGGTCTTAAAGTGATCGTATGGCTTTGTTTTTTTTTTGTTTTTTTTTTAAACAAACATGTCATACTTACCTCCACTGTGCAGTTCGTTTTGCACAGAGTGGCCCCGATCCTCGACGCCCACACCACTGGATTTAATTGACAGCAGCGGGAGCCAATTGCTGCGCTGCTATCAATCTATCCAATCAAGAGTCGAGACCCCGAGGCAGAGAGGAAGAGCGTGTCTCCGGCAGGAAATACAGTAAAATGGGGGAGGGGGGGGGGGCTGGGGTGCAGGTCAGTGGCAGAAGTTTTTTCACCTTCATGCATAGAGTGCATTAAAGGGGTTGTAAAGAATTATTTTATTTGTTTTAAATAACAAACGTTATACTTAAATAACAAATGTTATACTTACCTCCACTGTGCAGCTCGTTTTTCACACAGTGGCCCCGATCCACGTCTTCTGGGGTCCCTCAGCGGCTGTCTCTGGTCCTCCCCACAAGAACTCCCGACATTCATGCAAGCTCCCTCGCATTGTGTGGAGTCCTTGCAGGCGCGCTCCCGTTATACAGTGAGCGGCTATAGCCACTCACTGTATCCCTCGGCGCGCTGCATCATTGGATGTGATTGACAGCAGTGCCAGCCGATGGCTGCACTGCTTTCAATCCATCCGCTCTATCCAATCAATGGCCAGGCTGAGCGGCGAAGAGGATGTCGGGGCCGAGCGCGTTACTTGTGAGGGGTAAGGTAAGTATAACTGGCGGGGGGGGGGGGGTATAGTCAGAATTTTTTTCACCTTAATGCATAGAATGCATAGAATGCATTAAAGTGAAAAAACTTTACCTTCACCATCCCTTTAAGGTGAAAAAACATGAGGGTTTACAACCCCTTTAAGGCAAATAGACTGTGAACTTTTCAAGCACAGTTGTACTCTGCAAGGACATTTGCTTTCAAAGCTTAGTAAATAAGGTGAAGCTTTGCGTTGCAAAGAATACCCAATCACATGCAAGGAAAACAAAAAAAAATGAATTTTTGCATCCACATGATTAGATAATGAAGTCAGCAGAGCTTCCCCTCAGGCGCAGATGCCTTTGCAGAGTGCACAGTCTATTTGCCTTTAGAAAATCAACCCCTGTGCTTTCCAGAATACTTTTTTACCATTCTGATCAGTAATTGAAAGGGGTAGTTGGGATGACAGCACACTTGGGAGACTTGATCGATATGTGTCGGGTCTGACACAGTTGTGTAGTTGTTCTGTTAGCTGTAATGTTGTCACCAGCAATACACAGGGCTAAGAAAAGCAGCTGTGGTTTATCTATAGGCTTTTAGATTGTTTTATGTCTCCTGTGTCCAGGCACTGTTGTTATTTAGCTAGTGGAATGTGAAAGTTTATTTTATAACCCTAATGACAGTCTGTCTGGAGATCTCAGCATTCACGCTGGTAGCCATCAGTAGGATGACACTCTGGGGGCCAGATTCACAGCTGAAATACGCCGGAGTATCTACTGATACGCCGGCGTATTTTCAAATTTGCCGCGTTGTATCTTTAGTTTGAATCCTCAAACCAACATACGACGGCTTCTGGCTTTGATCCGACAGGCGTACGGCTTCGTACGCCTTCGGATCGTAAGTGTAATACTTCGGCGCCCGCTGGGTGGAGTTTGCGTAGTTTTCCGCGTTGGGTATGCTAATTAGGTGTTTACGGCGATCCACGAAGGTACGCGCGTTCGTCGCATTCTCTTACGTCGTCGCTAGTCGGCTTTTCCCGGCGTATAGTTATGGCTGCTATTTCATGGCTTATATTTAGACTTGCCATGTTAAAGTATGGCCGTCGTTCCCGCGTCGAATTTAAAATTATTTTATTTTTTTCCGTAAGTCGTCCGTGAATAGGAAAGGACGTAACGCACGTCGCCGTCCAAAAAATTACGTCGGTGCGACGTCATTTCGCGCAAAGCACGGAGGGAAATTTCAAAACGGAGCATGCGCAGTACGTTCGGTGCGGGAACGTGCCTAATTTAAATGATACACGCCCCATTTGAATTAGGTGGGCTCGCGCCGGACGGATTTACGCTACGCCGCCGCAAGTTTACAGGCAAGTGCTTTGTGAATCAAGCACTTGCCTGTAAAACTTGCGGCGGTGTAACGTAAATGTGATACATTACGCCGCCGCGGATTTACGCAATTCTACCTGAATCTGGCCCCTGGAGTCTTCCTAAATATAACACAAGGCAGGAGCCGGAACAGGAAAGAAGAGACCTCTTCTGATTGTGTAGTAATGTGTTTGTATGTGTGTAATATATCAATAACATGCTTTTATAGATTCACATCACATTTCTATTATCCAAAATATTTGGAAACTTGTAGTATGTTATGTATCATCAAACTTATCAAAATGTTGGATGCCAAAGTAAGATGAAATGCCACTGTTGTTTGTCTAATAGTGTACAGCCCTATGCCTACAGTTCATAGACACTCTAATGGTTGTGGTTGCTTAAACTGGCCATACACAAAGCAAATTTTGACCAGCTCATAATGAAAATTGTAAGCCGAACAGCAACTGCATCCAGCAACATATAGCCACTGATTGGGTATTCGGACTGCCCGGGTGCCGGCTTTCAGAATAAAATAGCTGGGAGGGGATTTTTCTCTAGTTATGCTGTTTAGTGTGGACAGGGGAATAGAAAGCTTACGGACAGAAATCTTAAGCCCTGTACACACGATCGGTTTGTCTGATGAAAACAGACCGATGGACCGTTTTCATCGGACAAACCGATCGTGTGTGTGTTTGTTTTCCATCGGTGAAAAAAAAATATAACATGTTTTAAAATTTTCCTATGGATAAAAAAGCGATAGAAAAAAACGATCGTCTGTGTGGAAGTCCATCGGTCAAAAATCCATGCATGCTCAGAATCAAGTCGACGCATGCTCGGAAGCATTGAACTTAATTTTTTCTCAGCACGTCGTTGTGTTTTACGTCACCACGTTTGGACACGGTCAGATTTTTGACTGATGGTGTGTAGGCAAGACTGATGAAAGTCAACTTCATCGGATATCCGATTAAAAAATCCATCGGATTAGATTCCATCAGATATCCGATCGTGTGTACAGGGCTTAACAGTTTATGGACAGCTTTAGTAAGTACATGTGGGCAAAGTTCTTATTTCGAATTGCTCCATGATCTTGTTTTGGCATAGTTACAGCTTCATGTATTTGCACTTCCCCTGGGTTTAGATCAGTGATCTCCAAACAGCGGTCTGTGGGCCGAATGTGGCCCTTTGCTTCCCTTTATCTCACCCCTGGGGCACTATTTCTCCCACTGACACCAATAGTGAGGAACTATTCCTGCCACTGACACCAATAGTGGGGAACTATTCCTCCCACTGACACCAATAGTGGGGAACTATTCCTCCCACTGACACCAATAGTGGGGAACTATTCCTCCCACTGACACCAATAGTGGGGAACTATTCCTCCCACTGACACCAATAGTGGGGAACTATTCCTCCCACTGACACCAATAGTGGGGAACTATTCCTCCCACTGACACCAATAGTGGGGAACTATTCCTCCCACTGACACCAATAGTGGGGAATTATTTCTCCCACTGACACCAATAGTGGGGAACTATTCCTCTCACTGACACCAATAGTGAGGAACTATTCCTCCCACTGACACCAATAGTGGGGAACTATTCCTCCCACTGACACCAATAGTGGGGAACTATTCCTCCCACTGACACCAATAGTGGGGAACTATTCCTCTCACTGACACAAATATTGGGGAACTATTCCTCCCACTGACACCAATAGTGGGGAACTATTCCTTCCACTGACACCAATTGTGGGGAACTATTCCTCCCACTGACACCAATAGTGGGGAACTATTCCCCCCACTGACACCAATAGTGGGGAACTATTCCCCCCACTGACACCAATAGTGGGGAACTATTCCTCCCACTGACACCAGATGGTCACCAGTCATCTCTATGACCGTCGGAGGCCCGGGCGCGATGTGATGACATCACGCCTGGGTACCCGGAAGTAAACAAAGCCGCAATTGCGGCTAGTAAGCATGAGATCAGTGAATTTTTTTTTCACAATCTAATGCTTTCCAGGCTGGAGGAGAGATGTGGGGTCTTATTGACCCTGCATCTCTCCATAAAGAGGACCTGTCACACACTATTTCTATTACAAGGGATGTTTACATTCCTTGTAATAGGAATAAAAGTGATCAAAAATTTTAAAATTTTAAAAAAAGTGTAAAAATAAATACATAAGTAAAATAAAAAAATAAATAATATATATTTTTTTTTAAAACACCCCTGTCCCCGTCACACGTAAGTCCCGCCCATGTAAGTCCCGCCCACGTATGTAAACACCTTTTAAACCACATATGTGAGGTATCGCCGCGTGCGTTAGAGCGTGTGCAACAATTCTAGCATTAGACCTCCTCTGTTACTCTAAACTGGTAACCTGTAAACATTTTTCAAAGCGCCGACTATGGAGATTTTTAAGTAACGAAGTTTGGCGCCATTCCATGAGTGTGCGCAATTTTAAAGTGTGACATGTTAGGTATCTATTTACTCGGCGTAACATCATCTTTCATATTTTACAAAAAAAATTGGGCTAACTTTACTGTTTTGTTATTTTCTAATTCATGAAACCATCTTTTTTCCAAAAAAAGGCGTTTGAAAAATTATTGCGCAAATACCGTGCAAGATAAAAAGTTGCAATGACCGCCATTTTATTCCCTAGGGTGTCTGCTAAAAAAACATCTATAACGTTTGGGGGTTGTGAGTAATTTTCTAGCAAAAGAATGATGATTTGTACATGAAGGAGAGAAGTGCCAGATTAGGCCCGGTATGGAGGTGGGTATTAAAGCCTGGTATTGAAGGGGTTAAGATTGCACTGACAGCGTGATTTGAATGCGATGCGGTAAAAGCGGGTGGATTGCGAGGTTTCTCACACTGCTTTAGTGTGAGCCCATACTAATAAATACAGATTCATTTGTATCTTTTAGAACTCTCTGAAGTTCGGCTTTAAGTGCTTATTTTACAGCGCAAACTCCAGATATTAGATGATTTGTTATACTTTAGAGGTGGAGCCAGATGGAAAAACCCCATGACGGCAGAGTTTGTCACATGGATTTTATTGAGCCCACCCAAAAATGACATTGAAGTGGAGTTCCACCTTAAAAAAAAAATACACCAAAAGCCTGCAAAAAAATTGAAAAATACTTACCTATTTATCTGCGTATACCGCGCGCCGGCGTATAACCCGCACCCCAAGCTTGAGGGAAGTTTTAAGGAAAAAAAAAACTTACATGAAAAAAAACCGTACATTTTGAATGCCCGTCGGTGCGGCCTTGATGGTGTCCGTCTGCTGTCTTGCCTGGCGTCCATCGACGGCCCTGTCCGGCGTCCGTCTGCGGACTTGCGCAGAGTCCATCCAGCCTTGTGGGTGTCCATCTGTGGCTTGCCCGGCTCCTCTCTGCGGCCTTGTCCGGCGTCCATCGGCGGCCTTGTCCGGCGTCCGTCTGCGGACTTGCTTGGAGGTGTCCGTCTGCTATCTTGCCCGGCGTGTATTTTTGAGTTTGGAGCCTCAGCTGAGCTGTACAGAGCCGGATTTCCTGTCTGTTCGGCTCCTCTCAGATTCTCTCGCGGTCTTGCGGGCGGAGCCGAGCGTGGCCGAGCCTAGCCGAGTGCGCAGTACACTCGGCTCGGTCTAGTTCGGCGGCGCCCAGAGACAACAGGATCAGCGTATATATCGCGCACCCACGATTTTCCCCTGACTTTAAGGGGAAAAAAGTGTGCGTTATACGCCGGTAAATACGGTATTTTTTTTTTACTTACCAGAAATGCCGGTTGCTATGCGAATGTTCCTATTCTGCCTCTTCCTAGTCCGCGGTAGGTCTTCTTCCTCGTCCTCCTTGCAGTGTCTTCTGGGGAATGGGGCGCGCTGCCTTCTGGGAACTGTGTGTATCCCAGAAAGCAGCCGCCCATTCACAAAAGCGCAGCGAGACTTGCGCATGCGCAGTAGGAAACGGGCAGTGAAGACGCAAGACTCCACTGCCTGTTTCCCTCAGTAAGGATGGTGGTGTAGGGAGCTGCCAGGATCGAGGGATCTTCCTTGGTGAGGGGGGGCGATATCGCGGGTGCCTTGGACAGGTAAGTGTTCTTATTAAAAGTCAGCAGGTACAGTGTTTGTAGCTGCGGACTTTAAAACAAAAAAAAAAACGCGGGCGGAACCGCGCTTTAATTGAACCCTGTTTGTAGTGCTTCTGGTCGATGGGTCTGCTACCTCTGATTGTATGTGATGTCTCCCTGTCTGAAGGTCACTGCAGCTCTCTGTCTCCCATTGGAAAAGTAACATTCCTGATAGACGTAAATAGGGAAGTATCATTGTGATTCGCAGACTCATCGGCCTTGTGTCCTATTCACTGTGCTCCTCCTACGTCCTGCTAATTGACTGGACCAACCAAGGACTGACTTTTAAAGTGTTATGTGATAAGCCTTCAACGCCAAGGTGCTGAAATCTCAGCCTTCATTTCCTTTTTGTAAACTTGCTTTTTGATCCTTTGTTCCCAGGCTCAGGCAATTAAGCAGCTAGTGTCAAGCTTGTGTCTATACTATTGTGCACCCTGTCTGTAGACTGCCTGCCTACTATACTGCAGGTATTTGAATTGCGCCCTGTCCTCGCCATAGCTGCTCCTCCTTTGATGCTGCTCTATTGCTTGGACAGGGTTATTGCTTTTGAAGCAGGAACACTGGGGCTTAGTGACAAAGCTGGCTTCTTCTCAAAGGGAAAAAATAAAACTGCGGAACTTCACATTGCCTTATAATAAATGTAATAATAAATGTTAGGGCTATAAAGTTAAACCAGAACTTCACTCTCTCAATCAACCTTGACTATTTGTAATCCTTTTGCTGCTAACAGCGGTAAATGGATACAAAATGATATCAGATTTACTTGTTTTAAACGTTATTTTTATTTTTTTACATTGCTGCAGTTACTTCTTGGTTGCAATACCTAGGCAAATGATGTCATACATCCCAGGAGTCTTCAGTAGGGAGGGAGGGGATTTCTCAGCTTAGCACACCCTCTCCTGCTTGCATGTCTAAGCTAAGGGCAGATGGATTCCAAAAAGTAAATGCTACATAAATCTCCTGCCCTTACTCAAGATCAGTGGTCACCAACTGCGGGCCGGGGGCCAGATGCGGCCCTTTTCTTGCTTTTATCTAAACCTTGGGGCACTATTTCATCCACTGATACTAACAAATGGGGCACAATTCCTCCCAAAGACACCAACAATGAGGCCCAATGACACTAATTATGGGGTACAATTCCTCCCAAAGACACCAACAATGAGGCCCAATGGCACCAATGATGGGACACAATTCCTCCCAAAGACACCAACAATGAGGCCAAATGACACCAATGATGGGACACAATTCCTCCCAAAGACACCAACAATGAGGCCCAATGACACCAATGATGGGACACAATTCCTCCCAAAGACACCAACAATGAGGAATGAGGCCCAATGACACCAATGATGGGACACAATTCCTCCCAATAACACCAACAATGAGGCCCAATGACACCAATGATGGGGCACAATTCCTCCCAAAGACACCAACAATGAGGTCCAATGACACCAATGATAGGGCACAATTTCTCCCAACGACACTAACCATGGGGCCCAATGACTTCAATGATAGAACAATTCCCCCCAACACCAATGGTAACACCAATGCGCAGGGGGGCTAATGCTCCTTTGCAGCAGTCTGTGATTGCCTGTGTCCCAAGGGTTGCAGGTTCGATCCTGGCGAGGTCCACTCAGCCTTTCATCCTTCCGAGGTCGGTAAAATGAGTACCATTGAGTTGGGTAATAATGACAACCATTATCAGCGATTAGACACAGCGGCATCGCTGTAATTGGCGCTATATAAGTGTAAACATTATTATTATTATTATGGGGCACAATTTTCTCCCACTGACACCAAAGATGGTGCATTTTTTTCCCAGTGATGTCAGAACTTTTTCCACTTCCAATGGCACAATCCGGCCCCCCTAAAGTCTAAAGGACAGTAAACTGGCCCTTTTTTTTTTTTTAATTTGGAGACCCCTGCTTAAGATGGCCACAGCTAGAAATTCTGGGGGTGCTTTTCAAAATAATTTATCAACAAAATAAGGCATGGAGATATGGATGGATGGGGAGTTTGCATTAAATATTACAAATTAGTTATTAAAGAGGAAGTAAGTCCTCTTAAAATAATCCAGAAAAACATCCCACCTGCAAGAGAAAGGCATAATGAGCTAGTATGCATAGCATACTAGCTCATTATTAATAACTTACCTGAGATCGAAGCCCCCGAAGCGGTTCTCGATCACCTCCTCCACCGCCGCTATCTCTCCCGAAGTGAGTTCTGGGTATCGTGGGAGCCGCTAGTGACGGCACGATTGCCTTCACTAACGGCACGCTCAGTGGGCCTGCGCCGTTGTCTACGGGGAACATGCCCCGTAGACATCGGTGCCCCGTTTTTGGAAAATATCTCCTTAACCGTGTAGGTTAAGGAGATATTTCTTGGACCTACAGGTAAGCCTTAATCTAGGCTTACCTGTAGGTTAAAGTGGTCTGTAAGGGGTTACAACCACTTTAAGTTTGTGCAGCGCTTTACAATATAAAGGGAGACAATACAGCAACAATACAGTTCAAAACAAGGCGATTAGAAGAGCATTTTTGGTATGCGGTGCTCAAATGAAGTGTAGTTACACTTTTAAGTGTCCCATGATTTTAGGGACAGTCCCATGTTTTGCCTATTAGTCCCTGGAATGTTCCTGGCTTTCACATCTTACCGCCTACACCATAAAATCTGTATTCTTGCTGCAGGGTAGTTTAGCGCTACACTAAAAATAAAGGCCTCATATATATGGATTCTTAGAGGCATAAATGTGGTCCAGGGCCGATCCTAGGCAGGGTGCACGGGGTGCTCCGCACCCAGGTGCCGCAGAGGTGGAGGAGCCGAAGCTCCAAACTCCAAAGTGCTCCTCTCCCTCCTCCTTGTCTGTGTCCAGAGGTGGAGCGGGTACCGCAGCGGAGCCTAGTACCGGAACACGTTTCGGGAACTAGGCTCCACTAATTATATATCTGTCCAGTGCGCGTGGAGCAGTCTCCTGTCTACCCTGCCCCCTCTGCGTGTGTTGGTTCTTCTCCCATAGGCGGTGTGATGAGAGGCTTCTGGGTTGGCCAGAGCTGCTGCCAATCATCCCGTGCACTTCCAGAAATGCTCTCAGTGCCACCCTCCTTGTAACCAAAGACCCCCTGTAATGTGCTTCTGCTCCCAGCGTACCTGAGCTACAGGGATCTATTGGACAGGTACTGATCTATGGGGACACCTGATGTGGGGGGCTCTAATGGGGACACCTGCTGTAAGGGGGCTCTGATGGGGGACACCTGCTGGGGGGCTCTGATGGGGGACAACTGCTGTGGGGGGCTCTGATGGGGGACACATTTGTAAAGGGGAGAAGTTAGTAAGATGACCATGCCCAAGTAGGGGCGCCAGCAATATTTCTGCACCCGGGCGTCTGTGACCCTAGGATCGGCCCTGATGTGGTCCATTGTAAAAGCCTGACGGTTTTCCTCATCTAGGGAGCCACAGGTGGCACGTACAGTCAGCGATAGAAGTCAATGACTGTATGCGGCCAAATTCGGGTGTACACTGATGTTTTTGTGCACCGGCAGAAGCAATCGCATGTGTCCATTACATATTTCCTAAAGGCAAAACTTCTGTGTTTCGGGAATACGGATATGCAGAAGTGATTTTAGCATGAGGACTAAATTTGTCTGCTGCTGAAAGAATGAAAGCTGATGTCTGGCCAAATAAATATCTTTACCCATTTGCACTGTGAAAATAAATGAACACTAATGAAGTGTGTAATGTGCAGCCACTGCTTCGCTATAAAATATTCTTGCATTCATTCCCTGTGTACAGTACAGTTAGTGTCGAAAGTCCGGGATTAAAACTTAAACTTAAAGAATATCCATCTGAATTGTGTACTGAGTACGCTAAGTGTCATCTCTGCCTGCTGCTTCATTCCTCTGGTATCAGCATGAGTCGCTTCTGACAAGTTTTCCTGACACCAAGGTGAAAAAAGGTGACAGGGGAGGGAGTTCCAGCTGATTGACAGCCTCAGCTCTGTTTCTGTGTGGGGGGGGGGGGGAATTTGCCAAAATCCCCATGTTATATGAAAAAGGAATAGTAGCCGCCAAGTACAAAGCGGGACTTTAAGGCCCCTTTCACACTGGGGTGGGAGGTGCGGTGGCGGTATAGCGCCGCTATTTTTAGCGGCGCTATACCGTCGGAATTGCGATTGGGTTAATACCGCCGGCAATGCGCCCGTGGACGTTTTATGTACATGGGCGGGATGGGAAGTGGTTAAAGAGATGTAATAAAATTCATGCTTTTATGCAAATGTATTAGTTATACGTTGCCTTTAACGTCCCACTTCATACTTGGGGGTTACTATTCTTTCCCCTTCCCTCCAATCAGCTCTCAGATCTCTCTTTGTTGAGCTCTGCAGAGTGTGATTTCAGCTCTCCACCCCCTTTTTCTGAACTCTCAATCTCAATCTCTTCACTGGCTTCCCCTACCCCATCGTATAAAACTCAAAATCCTGGCCACAACATACAAGTCCATCCACAATATCACCCCCAGCTACATCACCACCCTCATCTGCAGACATCGCCATAATTGTCCTCTCCGCTCTTCCCAGGACCTCCTGCTCTCTAGCTTTCTTGTCACCTCCTCCCATGCTCACATCCAGGACTTCTCCAGAGCCTCTCCCATCCACTGGAACTCCCTGCCCCAGTATATCTGGTCAGCTTCTACCCAGTCTACCTTTAGTCGATCCTTGAAAACACACCTATTCAGGAAAGCCTACCCCACCTCTACATAAGAACTGTACTTGAGTCCCCTCTATCAGATCATGCCCTGCACCCACTACCTTTTGTACCACCTCCCCCTCCATTTAGATTGTAAGCTCCATGAGCAGGGCCCTCCTATTCCTTCTGTATTGAACTGTATTGTAAATTGTGCTGTCGCCCCTTTTATTGTAAAGTGCTGCGTAAACTGTTGGCACTATATAATTCCTATATAATAATAATATATGATATCATACTGAGCTCACAAATACCAATTACCTTAAATTCATTTTACAGAGAATCTCTGGAAATCTTAAAGATTGGTGCAGACAGATGTAGCGAAATTGTTTCTCTAAAAGTGGTGCAGCGTCTGCCAAATTCATGTACCGGTCTAGAACTTGTACTCAAATTTTGCACATTCTGCAAAATCTGTCTGCGCCGGTTTCTCTCTCTATACGTCAAAAGAGAGTTGGTCTTAAAGGGGTTGTAAAGGTTAGTTTTTTATTTGTGAACACAGCCTCTCCCCGCAGGGATGTAGTCCCAATGGAGGGGACGAATAGACTGACTACCCCCCAGCCAGCTCGTATGATGGGGGCAAGCCGGCTCGTATGATGGGGGCAAGCCGGCTCGTATGATGGGGGCAAGCTTACTGAGTAGGAACAGGAAGTGAGAAATTCAGACAAAATTCAGACAAAGAAAAAAAACATTTATAGCTGGATTCACGTAGGGAGGCGTATGTTTCAGCCGGCGTAGCATATCGTATTTACGCTACGCCATCGTAAGTCAGAGAGGCAAGTGCTGTATTCACAAAGCACTTGCCTCCTAAGTTACGGCGGCGTAGCGTAAATGGGCCGGCGTAAGCGCGCCTAATTCAAATTGTGAAGAGGTGGGCGTGTTTTATGTAAATAAACCATGACCCGACGTGATTGACGTTTTTAACGAATGGCGCATGCGCTGTCCGTGGACATATCCCAGTGTGCATTGCTCCAAAGTACGCCGCAAGGACTTATTGGTTTCGACGTCCAGCCCCATTCACGGACGACTTACGCAAACTATGTAAAATTTTCAAAATTAGACGCGGGAACGACGTCCATACTTAACATTGGCTAGGCCAGCTTTTTGTTCGACTAACTTTACGCCTGAAAACGCCTTACGTAAACGGCGTATCTTTACTGCGACGGGCAAGCGTACGTTCGTGAATAGGCGTATCTCGCTGATTTAAGCATTCTAGGCGTAAATCAGCGTTCACGCCCCTAGCGGCCGGCGGAACTAGACAGCTAAGATATGACGGCGCAGGCAGTCGTATCTTAGCTACATTTAAGTGTATCTCAATTTGAGAATATACTTAAATGTACGACGGCTTAGATTCAGAGTTACGACGACGTATCTACTGATACGCCGGCTTAAATCTTTCTGAATCTAGCCCTTAGAAGGGAAATTGAAGGAAAAGGTAAGTGAACCAACAATGCACAAGCTTAAAGGAACCTATTTAGAAAATAAAAAACAAACCTTTACAACCCCTTTAATTTGCTCCACTTTTGTAAGATATGAACAGCCGGTGTTTTATTTTGAATTTGGTGCATTCATTGCACTACAATGCAAAAGTGGAGCATCTCAGAACTACCTGAACTTGGTGCAGGTGTCATCGTCAGAACCAAAAGTGACGCAAGTTAACCAGAGGGATAAAAGTAAAGCTTTACTGAATACTCCTAATATGTTTTGACTTTACTACATAAGTTGTTTTTTTTGCCATGACAAAGACAGTGCGAATCAGTCTGGATGGCCGGTTTGGTAAGAGCTCTTGACATAACTGAGACTAGTTCACATAGAGGCTTTGTGCCAGGGGTCATGGGTCATCTATAGAAAGCTCAGATAGATGGTGAGAAGCGCATTTCCCAGTGGCTCCATTGTCTGAAGTGGTCACTAGCCATGACTTATGTCTGCGGGCTTCAAAGAAGCACTAAGCGCGGTTATTTCACCCCTTCCCATGCCTCCTGACTACATTATTGCTATTTGCTAGGAGTTAGAAGCTTTGTGAAAAGATTTGAAGATTAGCAGAGCTGTCCCATTTTATTGATATCGTGTTTAGACAGGTGCAAGTAAAACAATGCTTCCCATATTTGTCAGTTACCATATGAATAACTCGACAGGCACAATCCCTAGAAAATAGCTGCAGTCATTCAGCCACAACTGCACTGTACATAATACAAAAACCCACTAGAAGGGAAACCTGATGATGTAGTTATCAAAATATGGTTCAGAAGGTATGTAAGTGTAAAAATCCAGATCCAAGCTAAGCGCGAACCCTTGGGTTACCCTTTAATTCCTGCAGGCACCTCTAGTGCTGTCTTGTCCTGAAAGAGATACCAAGTGAACAACTGGTGGTCTGTCTGGTCTGATCAATGTTTCTCCTGAAGTCCTCTGGCCAGCTTCCGGTGGCCATAGACTTGAGATGGAAGTCTTAATTGACAGAGTTAAGATGGTAATTTTACGTCTTTAGCTACACAAATCCAATAGTTGGCAGTTGACTGGTATGTTGCCTGTCTGCACTCTGCAGTGGTCTGCGGGAATGTATGCTTGTCAATGGAAATTCCACAAAAATTCAACATGAGGGTTTATCTATCATAGTGCATAAAATAAGGATTGTATGTACTGCCCAGAACAGCCTATTATATTCAAACCTCTCCAGACAATTACAAACAAATGCCGGCCGACAAACAGGAGCCTATCCTCCTCATTAGAACGACGTGGTGACGTCAAAACGTCTTTCTAATGAGGAGGATGGACTCCTGTTTGCCGGCCGGCATTTGTTTTTAATGCGATCTTTTATTCTACTCATGTAAGTGCAATATTTTATTTTTTAATAAATATACAAGACGGTATCACACTATTGTCAGCCTCTTTTCCTTTTGAGCATTTCACTATCATTGGATCTGGTAAAACGCTGAGAGGAGAATTGGGTCATCTAGTCTTGTTTTCTACGATCGAGTGGTCAGCATTGGTCAGCAGTGCAAGCTAAAGGCCGTGGCTGGGTTTTAGCCAATCGCCCTTTGAGCTTGCAATTTGGTAAGCAGGTCTGAATTATGGTGGTTGGGCACTTGTTTCTTCATTTGTGTCACTGTGGTACCATTTAATAGAGGATTTTTTTTTCTTATGGGCTTTTATTTGCTCAATTTATCATTACAATTTGAGTCACCGTGGTGTTTACCCAAAGAGCACTGTTTCTGCATGGACTCTTTACTATAGATTTTTTAATGTACCACATCATTTATTCACTCATTTTTGTTTACTTATTGGCGCAGCTTTTCCTTGTTTTGCTAAAAGTGAGTACACCCCTAAGTGAAAATGTCCAAATTAGGCCCAACGTGTCAATATTTTGTGTGGCCTCCATTATTTTACAGCACTGCCTTAAAGGGGTTGTAAAGGATTTTTTTTCCCCCCTAAATAGCTTCCTTTACCTTAGTGCATTCCACTTTCACTTACCTCATCCTTCAATTTTGGTTTTAAATGTCCTTATTTCTTCTGAGAAATGCTCACTTCCTGTTCTTCTGTCTGTAACTACACACCGTAATGTGAGGCTTTCTCCCTGGTATGGAGAAGGCCTCTTGAGGGGGGAGGGGGGGAGCAGGCAAGTCAGGACACTCTCTACTTTGCAGATAGAGAAAGGAGCTGTGTGTTAGTGGGCGTCCTGACACTCCTGCTCACCCCCTCCCCCCTCAAGAGGCTTTCTCCACACCAGGGAGAAAGCCTCGCATTACAGTGGTGAGTTACAGACAGAAGAACAGGAAGTGAGGATTTCTCAGAAGAAATAAGGACATTTAAAAGCAAAATTGAAGGATGAGGTAAGTGAAGGAGGACTGCACTAAGGTAAATGAAGCTATTTAGGGATTTTTTTTCCTTTACAACCCCTTTAACCCTCTTGGTCATGGAGTTCACTAGAGTGTGACAGGTTGCCACTGGCGTCCTCTTCCACTCCTCCATGACGAAATCACGGAGCTGGTTGATGTTAGAGACCTTCACCTTCCGTTTGAGGAAGATGCTCAATAGGTTTTAGGTCTGGAGACATGCTTGGCCAGTCCATCACCATTCCTCTTAGCTACTTTAGCTGTGTTTAGGGTCGTTATCACATTGAAATACTGCCCTGTGTCCCAGTTTGGGGACGTTATCATGTTGGAATACTGCCCTGCGGCCCAGTCTCCGAATGGAAGGGGATCATGCTCTGCTTCAGTATGTCACAGTACATGTTGGCATTAATGGTTTTTCCCTCAATGAACTGTAGCTCCCCAGTGCCGGCAGCACTCATGCAGTCCCAGACCATGACACTCAACACCACCATGCTTGACTGTAGGCATGGCACACTTGTCTTTGTACTCCTCACCTGGTTGCTGCCACAAACGCTTTACACCATCTGAACCAAATTAGTTTAGCTTGGTCTCATCAGACCACAGGACATGGTTCCAGTAATCCATGTCTTTAGTCTGCTTGTCTTCAGCAAACTGTTAGCGGGCATTCTTGTGCATCATCTTTAGAAGAGGCTTCTTTCTGGGACGACAGCCATGCAGACCAATTTGAGTACTGACAGGCTGACCTTCCACCCCTTCAACCTCTGCAGCAACCTCTTTGGTCGACCATGGTGAGGCCTGTTCTGAGTGGAACCTGTCCTGTTAAACCTCTGTATGGTCTTGGCCACCATGCTGCAGCTCAGTTTCAGGGTCTTGGCAATCTTCTTATAGCCTATGCCATCTTTATGTAGAGCAACAATTCTTTTTTTTTGCATAGAATCTACCCGGACAGGGATTCCCACCGTCCCTGTACAGATGGGCGATTTCTTGCATATGATCTGGGAATGTCCAAAGCTGCAGGCCTTTTGGAGGGAGGTATTTGAGTTGGTGAATCTTAAATTAGATCTGTCGCTTCCCCTGATGCCGGAGCTGGCCCTTCTGGGTATACTTGACAATGACCAAAGATCCCATCACAGTAGGCTACTTATCGCTTACCTGTTATTTTATGCCAAAAAGGCGATTATCTGTAAATGGTTATCTCCTGACCCCCCCCCCCCGTCTGTGTCCTCCTGGTTGGCTATGATTGACGCTGCTCTGCCGCTCTACAAGTTAACGTACATCAGTAGAGGGTGTCCCTGGAAATTTGACAAGGTGTGGCAGGCGTGGCTGTCTCCATAGAGGGGTTCTCCTCCTTACTGCCTGCATCCCCCTGGGTGGGTGTTCTGGATGTTGACTCTGAACTCTTCCTCTCCGCTCTCCTGGCTGCCTGTGGTTTCCCGGAGATCCGTTGGTTGGAGTGTAGATGAGGTCCTGTTGGTCTTACTGCAGTACTTTTTCATGTCTCTGTTCTTTTGGTATACAGTATGATTCTGTAAATGTACATTGTCTGTTTGTTGTTCTCAATTGTGTATACTGCCATGTCGCTTGGCTGTGTCAGCCGACTATTTTCTTGTTTTCGTATTATATCTGTACAATACTCTTTTTGCTCAATAAAGAACCCCTGTTTGTTAAAAAAAACTTTTTTTTTTTTTTTTTTTTAGATCCTCAGAGAGTTCTTTGCCATGAGGTGTCATGTAGAAGAGAGTGAGAGGATACATTTAACACACCTGCTCCCCATTTACACCTAAAGCCTCGTACACACGATCGAGGAACTCAACGGGCGAAACACATCGTTTTCCTCGTCGAGTTCCTTGTTAGGCTGTCGAGAAACTCGACAAGCCAATTTTCTCCATTCCCGTCAAGGAAATAGAGAACTTGCTCTCTTCTTGGCTCGTCGAGTTTCTCAACAGTTTCCTCGACGAAAATGTACACACAATTTCTCCCAGCAAGTTTCTTGCTGGTTTTTGCCGAGAAACTCGGTCGTGTGTACGAGGCCTTAGACTTTTTAACACTAACGAGTCACATGACACCAGGGAGGGAAAATGGCTAACTGGTTCTAATTTGGACATTTTCATATAGGGGTGTACTCACTTTTGTTGCCAGCAGTTTAGACATCTAATGGCTGTGTGATGAGTTATTTTTAGGGGACAGCAAATGTACACTGTTATACAAGCTGTACACTCACTACTTTACATTGTAGCAAAGTGTCATTTCTTGAGTTTTATCACATGAAAAGATATATAATAAAATATCTACAAAAATGTGAGGGGTGTACTCACTTTTGTAAAATACTGTACATACTTCATTGAATTAAGTAAAAAAACAAATAAACATGGCTTTGTATCACTTTAATCTGAAAATTAATTTTGACATTTCTCCACAATGCTGCATTCGTGTCTGTTGGCATTGAGTGCTAAAAAGCCATAAATGTAAAGCAAATTGCAAGATCATCAGAGGCAATTGGCAATGTATTGTTAGTGAGTGATGTGTGGGATACACACTGTCTGCGCTCTGTTTTATTGATGTATCTCTTAGTGACAGCATGTTAGCAAAGGCATTAGACCCAGACTGGATCTCCAGGGATTTGTACCCTCAGAGCACCTGGAGGAAAGGTTGTGTTAATTGTCATGCTAATGCTTCCTTTTGGTTTGTTTTGGGTGAGAGGGCCAGACGCTGGAATCACATTACACTCGGAAGGGGTCTAACTGTTCTTTCCCATGTCTCTATTATACAGGATAACGTCTGCTCCCTGTGTCCCAGGGGTCAGGATTAAATTGACCCTTCCTTGCCTCTGAGTCAGCTGTTCTACTTTGAAAGCACTACATAGATGAGATCCCATGGTCACTCTAATTTATATGTATTAAACACTTATTATATTGTAGCTTACCAATCCTTAGATTTGATGGCTGCATTAGTTTTCTTTTTGTAGGCTTTCTTTCTTATATTTTCACATGGTGATCCAGCCAGGAAGTCTGGCAGAAAAGCTCTCTTGCAGTTACAGGGATGAGACAAACCATTTAAGCCTTTATGTACACTAGCAGCTCCTAACCTTTTTTTTTGCCAAAGCTCCTAAACCTAACTTCTTAAAGCGGGGTTCACCCGAAAAAAATGTTTTAACATTAGATTGAGGCTAATTTTGGGAAGCAGAATCGGGTGTTTTTTTTTTAAAATCAATGCAGTACTTACCATTTTAGAGATAGATGTTCTCTGTGGCTTCCGGGTATGATCTTTGGTATTGGGCGTTCCTATTTGATTGACAGCCTTCCGACGGTCGCATACAGCGCATCACGAGTTGCCGAACGTCGGTGCGGCTCTATACGGCGCTTGCGCACTGACGTTTGGCTACTTTTGGGAACTCGTGACGCGCTGTATGCGACCGTCGGAAGGCTGTCAATCAAATAGGAACACCCAGTCCCGCAGCCCATACCCGGAAGAAGCGGAGAACATCGATCTCTAAAACGGTAAGTAGTGCATCGATTTAAAAAAAAAAACACCTGATTGTGCTTCCCAAAATTAGCCTCAATCTGATGTTAAAAACATTTTTTTTGGGTGAACCTCCACTTTAAAGCCTATGGCCCAGATTCACATACATCGCCGCATATTTATGCCGCCATAGCGCATCTCTTTTACGATACACCGGCGCAGCGCACAGAGGCAAGCACTGGATTCACAAAGCACTCGCTCTTAAAGATACGCTGGGTTTCCTCGGCGGAAGTGGGCGTGAACCATGCTAATGAGGCGTGACCCCATGCAAATGATGGGCCAAGCGCCATAGAAGTACTTAAAATGAACGGCGCATGTTTGGGTACAGTGTAGCATGACCGCGCAATTGTCATTCGAATTGCGACAGCGCTGAAAGCTGAAAATTGAGTTGGGCCGGAAAGGTGTATAAGTGCCTGGTATTGAAGTGATTAAGCACTTGCCATCCAAGGTAATTCTGGCACTATGCTCCTACATGTAAAAATCATATTTTTTTCTGTTGCCAAGATCTTGGGGTTGATAGATCTTGCAAGACTGGTAGCCTTCAACCCCGATACAACGCAAAAGATTAGCGCTATTGGCAAGGGTCAAGTCCTGGGGAAAAAAGTGTGGGAACTCCCACCCAAGATCCACTCCCCCACCAAAAAAAAAAAAATGATACGCTCATATGCATATATATTTATTGTAAAGTGCCAGTTTACAAAAACAAAATAAGTTAACCTGTGAAACTAACGGAATAATCACCACAGTGGTCTTAAATTGTGCTAAATATTGGTTTAAAGGGGGTGTTGTTAAAGAGAGTCTGAGATGACTTATATAGTGCAGAATGTGGTAATGTTAAATAGGGAATGCAGAGTGTATGGTGGTAAGTAGTATGTACAGGAGAGGAGTGCGGAGTGTATGGAAGTGAGTAGTATGTACAGGAGAGGAGATGCGGAGTGTATGGAGGTGGGTAATATGTACAGGAGAGGAGTGCGGAGTGTATGGAGGTGGGTAATATGTACAGGAGAGGAGTGCGGAGTGTATGGAGGTGGGTAATATGTACAGGAGAGGAGTGCGGAGTGTATGGAGGTGGGTAATATGTACAGGAGAGGGGTGCGGAGTGTATGGCGGGGGTAGTTAGTGGAGAGAGGAGGAAGAGGAGTGCAATACCACCTCCTGATAGTCTGTCAGCCACTGCTATACCACCTTGGTGGTGGGGCACTCCGAAGGATGCAAGGGGGCACTCTGGAGGAAGTAAAGGGGCACTCTGGAGGCACTAAGGGGGTACCCTGGAGGTTGTAAGGGGTAATGTAAGGGGGCACTCTGGTGGTACTAACTTAGTCAGAGCCCCCTTACATCCTCCAGGGTGCCCCCTTAGTGCCTCCTTACATTCTCCTCCAGAGTGCCCCCTTACACCCCCCACCAGAGTGCCCCCTTAGTACTACTGTACTAAGGGACACTCTGGAGAAAGTAAGGGGAGGAAGTAAAGGAGCACTCTGGAGGCACACAGATAGTACCACTAGAGTGCCCCCTGCAGAAAGTCCTGAGGAGCGATGGCCTTTAATCCATGCCAGGTGAATGTTAGGAAAAGCAGACCACACTGCCCACCTCATGGCTGCCCTATTCCACTACTGCTTGCTCTCTCCCTGCCACAGCCCTGTAAAGGCTGCAGAGTTGTCAGAGGGGTCGCAGAGTAGTCAGAGGAACAGTGGGATACACAGGGACACAGTGGGATGCACAGGGAGACCGTGGGATGGACAGGGGGACCGTGGGATGGACAGGGGGCCCGCAGGATAGACAGGGGGGCCATGGGATGAACAGGGGGACCGTGGGATGGCTAGAGGGACAATGGGATGGCTAGAGGGATGGACAGGGGGACCATGGGATTGACAGGGGGACCGTGGAATGGTCACAGGGGGACAGTGGGATGGATAGAGGGATGGACAGGGGAACCATGGGATGGACAGGGGAACAGTGGGATGGACAGGGGAACCGTGGGATGGACAGAGGGACAGTGAGATGGACAGAGGGATGGACAGAGGGACAGTGGGATGGACAGAGGGACAGTGGGATGGACACGGGGACCGTGGAATAGACCGTGGGATGGACAGGGGGACCGTGGAATGGACAGAGGGACAGTGAGATGGACAGAGGGACAGTGAGATGGACAGAGGGACAGTAAGATGGCTAGAGGGACAGTGGTGCTTAGTGATGGACTGTACACATACCTTTTTCCTGCTGTCCCATTCTGTGAACTGTGGGTTGCTTGCACACTTCCGCCCTCTACTCTGACTGGTTTCTCCTTCTGCCGGGCTCCTGCAAGAAGCGCTGCATTGACAGGGACGAGGGGGGTCAGGGTGGCCGCTGCTTTGCTCTGCATGCAGAGCAGAGGGTAACTGAGGGAGACGGAATTAGGGGGCGGAGCTGAGGTGGACCGAGCATCGGCACTCGGCAAGCGTCATTGGTTGCTCGGACACTGGTCCTAGCGGCCAATGACTTCAAAGCAAATAATGCGGGAAGGAGGGGGGCGGCAGGCGCAATGTCTCCTGGGAACAATGACAAAAGCTCCCAGGAGACATTGCGGCATCGAGGAATCGCGACTCGAGTCCTGCAAAGGGAACGGTGTTCCTGCTGTGAAAAAAGTGCAGGGACGTCGTTCCTACGCATTCCCGCAGGACTCGAGCCCTGGCTATTCGGAGATATTAGAGTGGGGTTCTCTTCCAATATAAATTATAAACGGGAAAACAGTAGATACAGGCTTCTGCATGACAATAATTTCAATTAGAAAATGCAAATTTTACTAAAGTGTTACTAAACCCTCAACAGTAAAATCGGTTTGTATATGCAGTAAAGCATGCTTGTTCTACTCACTCTGGAACCTAAGGGTTTTAATCCTCCGCATTGTTTGATCCTGTCTTCTCTGATCCGATACACTTGGCAGCTATGGCTGCCACTGTATCAAACGAGAGCACGCCCGCAAGCTAACCTTGGGAGAGCGCTTCCCAGAACGGGGGTTAGCTCTTGCGGGGAGGAGCCGAGACAGTTGCCTAGGGACCCCAGAAGACTGCACAGTGGAGGTCAGTATGGTATGTTTGTTATTTAAAAGAAAAAACCTTTACAACCCCTTTAAAGGTTAAAACTGTACTAAACTATTTGAAAAAAAAAAGAAAAAAAGCTTCTCCCTGCAAGGCAATATCATAATGTGCTAGTATGTACTTCATTTGACTTTTCCTGGAGTTCAGCCTTATTATTCTGCTGACACTTTCCATTTACACTTTATAATCTAAAGGACGTACGTGGCATGTTGTCTTTAAAATGTCCTTTATCTCAGTTTTCACAGCCAAAATATTAACACTTGGCAAGTTTTCCTAACATTCTATGACATCTTGTTATGTCTAGGTCTGCAGGTGACAGATTATCACATGGTCCTGTGCATTGGGTGATGTGCAGTGTAAGTTACAAATAGAGCTTTATTTTGGTGGTATTTGATCACCTCTGCGGTTTTTATTTTTTGTGCTATAAACAAAAATAGAGCGACAATTTAAAAAAAAATACAATATTTTTTACTTTTTGCTATAATAAATATGCCAAAAAAAGATATATAAAAAAAAAATTTTCTCCTCAGTTTAGGCTGATACGTATACTTCTACCCACTTTTGGTAAAAAAAAATCGCAATGAGCGTTTATCGATTGGTTTGCACAAAATGTATAGCGTTTACAAAATAGGAGATAATTTTATTGCATTTTTATTAATATTTTTTTTTTACTACTAATGGCGGCGATCAGCGATTTTTTTCGTGACCGCGACATTATGGTGGACACATCGGACAATTTTGACACATTTTTGGGATCATTGTCATTTTCACAGCAAAAAGTGCTATAAAAATGCATTGTTTACTGTGAAAATGACAATTGCAGTCTCGGAGTTAACCACTAGGGAGCGCTGAAGGGGTTAAGTGTGACCTCATATGTGTTTCTAACTGTAGGGGGGCGGGGCTGGACGTGTGACATCATTGATCGTGTTTCCCTATATCAGGGAACACACGATCAATGACACTGCCACAACGAAGAACAGGGAAGGTGTGTTTATACTCACCTCTCCCCGTTCTTCAGCTCCGGAGGACCGATCGCGGGACACCGGCGGCGATCGGGTCCGCGGGTCCCACGGGCGTGGTCACGGAGCTTCGGACCGGGTCGCGTGACACCACGGCTGGGCTTAAAGGGCCACGTACAGGTACGTGGATGTGCCCAGCCGTGCCATTCTGCCAACGTATATCGGCGTGAAGGGGTCCTTAAGTGGTTAAGCTGGGTGCACACAGCTAGTTTTCTTTCATTCAACTTGTGGGCCAAACAAAAGAAAAATTAAGGCAGCCCATACACTTTTCATATTTTTTTGTTAATCCAGCGGGTTGAATGAAAAAAAAAAAAAAATGACCCTATTCCCCCATCTACACATTCGATGTGGATTGGGGAATCCCTCCCATTGAACTATTGTATTCTGACAGCAGGGACACAATGTTGTAAGCTATAGCTGGTGGCACTGATCATTCGGAAAACACTTGGCAGGTTGGTTGTACAGAAGTCGATCACAAAATTGAATTTTGTGAGTGAGTGAAAAACTTATATAGCGCTACACATGCAAACTGAATCGCCTCTGGGCGCTTGTTTAACCAGTTCTCCTTTGATCTCAAAAGAGATGGGTTTTGATCTTTCTCCTAAAGGCCAAGTGGTTTTCCTCCAACCGAATGGAGGTTGGTAAAGTGTTCCAAAGTCGAGGGCCCAGGACCGCAAAAATGTTCTTTCTTCTTTGGACTTGTATCTGGTTTTGGGGATTTGGAGTAGATTTTGGTTGGAGGATCGCAGAACGCGATTGGGGTTGTAAGCCTTTAGTTTTTCGCATAGATATTTGGGAGCATTTCCCAAGATACATTTATGCGTCAGACAGAGTGCTTTGAAGGTGATTCTGTCTTTCACTGGCAGCCAGTGAAGGCTTTTCAGTGATGGTGAGATTGATTCCCAAGGTTTTTTCCCAGTCACCAGTCGCGCGGCCGTATTCTGAACGACCTGCAGACGAGTGATTTGGTACTTTGGGAGTCCGAGGTAAAGGGCATTTGCATAATCAAGTCTGGAGTTAACAATTGTTTCCACCACGACTGCCATGTCCTCTTTGGGAATAAATGGAATAAGTCTGCGTAATAAGCGCAGCAGATGGTGGGATCCGCTGACTACTGACCCGATTTGTGCATCCATTGTCATGTAGGTGTCAAAGATGACTCCGAGACTTTTGACTTTGGTGCTAGGGGTGATGATTTTACCCAGAATGGGTGGAGGTGTCCAGGGTGTTGCCGGTTGATTCTTTCGATTGGCGTGAAACAGGAGAAGTTCTGTTTTTGAGCCGTTAAGTTTAAGATAACTCTTTGTCATCCAGTTCTCTATCAAAGAGAGGCATTTCTCTAGACCGAGATGATGATCATTTTTGTTGCAGATGCGAAAGTACAATTGTGTGTCATCCGCATAAGAGTGGTAGAGCAGCTTTTGGCTGCTGATGATTTCAAAAAGGGGGCGAAGATAGATATTAAACAGCACCCGGAGACAGAGGGGATCCTTGAGGGACTCCGCATGACACTGTTTGTTTTTCAGAGGTGAACGGTCCCAGTTTCACTACTTGTGATTGGTTTTCTAAAAAGGAGGAGAACCAGGGTAAGTCACATTCCGCGACTTTGGCTACTTCAGCTAGCCGAGTCAGCAATAGTTTGTGGTCTACCATGTCAAAAGCTGCGCTGAGGTCCAACAGTACTAGAAGACAAGATTCTCCTTCGTCTGCGGCCTCGAGAGCATCATCCCATATTTTGAGCAATGCTGTTTCCGTCCCGGGCCCTGGACGGAAACCCAATTGATAAGGATCGAGCAAATTATGGGTGTCTAAATGCTGTTGCAGCTGTTGTACCACCACTTTCTCCATTACCTTGGAGAAGACGTTCAGACCTGTTATGGGACGACGATGTTCAGGGTCCTTGGGGTCCAGGGTGGGCTTCTTTAGGATGGGTTTGATTATACCTTGTTTCAACAGGGTGGGCACTATGCCCTCCCTGAATGACTGGTTAATCACCTGCTTGATGGGAGGTGCCAGAATATCGTCACATTCCTTAAGCAGTTTGGTGGGGATAATATCATTAGGTGCTGTGCTGTCACGCAGGGCGCTGATGATATTTTTTGTGGCCTCGATGGAGATGGGTTTTAGAGTAAACATTGTTGATTGCGGCTGATTTCTGTAGGAATTGGGCGATTGACTGAGGGGGGGATCGAGGGGGATACTGTTTTGCTGAATGCTTTCACGGCTCCTTTTAATTTTGTTAATGAAGTGATCCGATAATTCATTGCAAAATTCTTGGGTATCAGAATTGGGGGCTTCCAGACAGACTGGGTTCATGGTCTGAGTGACTAACTTGAAGAGTTTGCGGGGACGGTTTAGGGCATTGGTGATGATCTTGGAAAAATGATTTTTTTTGGCCTTGAAAATTTCTTTGTGGTATTTTTTTTGTTTTTTCCTTGTAGATGGCGTGGTTTTCGTCTGTAGTGCTTCTTTTCCAAGCTGCCTGCCTGTGCAACCAGCCTGCCCATATATGGATCAAAATGAATCCGGTGCTTGCTGAACCGGGTGAATTTGTATCCATGTACGGCTGGTTTAACAGATTCCTGCATCCACACAAGCAAGGTGGATACAGGAATCCCCCCCCCCCCATGATGTTATCTGACAACGGAGACTCCCCACTGTCAGAATACACTGATCAACACAGCACCAGATTGGGATTGAATGAGGTTTTCCAGCTGAACAGTTCAACCGTTCGATCCAGTGCCTGGCACACATGATGAGATTATCGGACGGATGAATATCCTTTTTTTGTTTTTGCATGCTAATCTCAGATCGAACCTGAAGAGTTTACTAAAGTCACGAAAATTCTCGTACAAGAGAATAAAAAGTGATGTCATGTGTTTTCGAATGACAACTGTACTGATTAGACGAAAATCGTACGATCTGGCATTGTACGCAAAAATAATTGTGCATGTCCGATCAAATAATATTGGAGGAACTGTCCTGATCAGCTCCCGATAGCTCTGTACTAACGATAAGATTATCGTATAATTTCTCCGAAATTAGTTTTTTTTTTTTGCACGATTTTCTGATTATGTGTACCAGTGTTAATTTTGGCAGCAAATTTCGATTTAGTTTTAGTCTTATGGCATGTACATACGACCGTTTTTAATGTCATGGAAAAAAACAACGTTTTTCTCAATGTGATCCTTGTCAAGACTGCCTTGCATACACGCGATCGTGAAAAAACGTACAACGCGTACAGCGGCACTATCTCCATTACAAATGCTAGTTTTACCAGAACGAGCGCTCCCGTCTCATAACTTGCTTCTGAGCATGCACGTTTCTTTCCCGTCGTTAAAGTCTACACACGACGCGAAAAATGAAGCATGTTCTACATTTTTAATGCCCATTTTTCACAGCAAGAAAAATGCTCTGGAGCCTACACACAGTCGTTTTTAATGACCAATTTACAAAATTGCATTTTTCTCGTCATAAAAAATGGCCGTGTGTACACGGCATTAGTCTTGTAACTAAAATGGCAATTTAAGCCGCGTACATATGATCGGAATTTCCGATGGAAAAAGTCAGACAGACTTTTTCAATCGGAAATTCCGATGAATTCCATCGGAGTTTAAATAGAGAACATGTTCTCTTTTTGCTCCGATGGAATTCCGTCAGAATTTCGATGTGATTTTGGTCGGACAAAGGTCCGACCGTGTGTACAGGGCTTTAGTTTTGGTCCCATTTTAGTCTTCTGCAATTGTTTGTCGTATTTAGTCGACTAAATCTCCAGTATATTTTAGTCGACTAAAATGTTCTACGTTTTAAAATCTCCAGTACATTTTAGTCGACTAAAACTCATTTTAGTCGCCTAAAATCGAATGGGTATAATTAAATTGTAAATGCATTAGTTAACATTTCTCTACAACTTTAGTTTTAGTCTTATTTTTTTGACTAAAATGGCATTTTAGTTTTAGTCCCATTTTAGTCTTTTGACTAAAATCCCATTTTTGTTTTAGTCATATTTTAGTCATCTCAATTGTTTTCGTTTTCGTTGTATTTTAGTCGACTAAAATAGTATTCATTCAGTCGACTAAAATGTTTTAATCAACAAAATTAACACTGGTGTGTACGGGGCTTAGATATCAGCTTCTGACAAACCGGGAGGGCTACACACAGATTGGAATTTGGCCAGTCCCTGCTGAATCGGCCAATTCTCAATGTTTTTAATGTGTACCCAGGTTGACAATGACATTCTCCACTGCAGCAAGGAATATAGAATTCATATTTTTATTTTCTCTAAAAGATAAAACTGTTGCGAGTTAATAAATAAAGCTCTGTGTGTGAATGAGGTCCTGACCCTTAGAGCCGGTTCACACTGGGGCGACTCGTCAGGCGACTTAGCCGCCTGACAAGTCGCGTCCCATTCTATTCAATAGAACTGTTCTAATTGGTTCTTGTGCGACTCGGGGCGACTTGCATTGACTTCTATACAGAAGTCATTTTTCAAGTCGCCTCTCAAGTCGTCTTCAGGATGCCGGCTCTTAAAACGGGGGTTCACCCAAAAATGTTTTTTTTAATATTACATCTAGCAGAGCCAGCATAGTAAGGGCATTTACTTTCGGCGTTTTTTTTTTTCTCCGTACATACCTTTATATTCTGTTTTTGTCCAGGGCTTCCGGGTTCCGATGACCGCGGGACTGGGCGTTCCTATCCTTCGGTTCGATGATTGACGGCTTGTGAAACAGGTGACCTGTCGCACAACGTGCGTCACCAGATGTCGGGAAATAGCCGAGCTGCGAGTCGGCACTATACGGCGCCTGCGCAGTCAGCTCTACACGACGCCTGCGCCGTATAGTGCCGACTCGCAGCTCGGCTATTTCCGGAAATCTGGTGACGCGCGTTGTGCGACAGGTCACCTGTTTCACAAGCCGTCAATCATCAAACCGAAGGATAGGAACACCCAGTCCCGCAGTCATCGGAACCCTGAGGCAGGGATAGGAACGCCCAGTTCCGAAGTCATCAGAACGCGGAAGCCCTGGACCAAATCAGAATATAAAGGTAAGTACAGAGAAAAGAAAAAAACCTCCACTTTAATGTCTCATTTTGAAACAGAGAAAGAAAATGAGGACAGATTCATCAGTTCCTTTCTCTGCAGCCTCAGCTGCACAGATTAATGAATAGAAAGTGCCCAGAAACTTCCTGTTCCTTCACAAACTAAAGCATAGTAAACATAGTTTATTATGCTTCAGTGATGAATGGACACAGGAGTGATTGGTACATTTACTGCATTCCCCTCCGCTCTTTAGTCTTAGTCCGATCCTCCTGTGCCACACAGCAGCTGGCAGGAGAAGAGGGAAGCTGGCAGTGCTGCAAGGGAAAGGGCAAACAGGGGGCCTGGACAGCAGGGCGGTAGGGGCACAGATACTTAAATAGACGCCCTGCAGCGTAGCCAGAGGAAGAGAGAGGAGGAGAAGCATACCTCCCAACTTTTTGAGATGGGAATGAGGGACATCTATCAGCAAAAGTATGCAGGCATAGGACACACCCCTTGTTACGCCCCCTTAAAGGAGAATTGTACAAAAAAATAAGATTGGTTAAACCCACAAGTGCTTTTTTACCACTTAGATTGGCTTTTGGAATTTACAAATGCAGCAATTTAGAAATCATATGACATGTTTAGCACTGGGAAACACTTTTTGATAGATAAAAAGTGCATTTTATATACAACTATATAGATCAGACCAAAATGGGGAACAAATGAAGAGGACAGAGGGACATTGATCCAAATCAGGGACAGTTGGGAGTTATGGGAGAAGCCGTCAGCACTGCACTCGGAGCCACAAAAGAATTGGTGTCGTTGCTAACACAGCACAGCTATCTCTCCTGCCTTGCAATGACATTCTTCACTACAGCAAGGGAAATTGAGACTAAAGTGTGACAGTCTTCCCTACAGCAAGGATAATAGAGAATAATGTTTTAACTAGTCTTCACTATAACATGGAATTTAGAGAGAGAAGACAATAGCGCCACCTGCTGGCTGGATAGAAGACTACATAATATTAATATGCAATATTTCATACTTGATTGAAAAAAATAGCCCTGACCATAATAACCAAAGAAAGAAAATAAGTACAAAACATCTATACATTTATTTTACACAGTCCATTCAATATGTATCTAAACTGACAGACCTTTAGTTGAAGGTAGATCGAAAAAAAGATTTTATGTCCGATTATATCATCAAATGGCTGGTGTCATAACTGATCACACATGCAGCTCTATGGCAGTTGCAGATCAAAGAGAGGCTAAGATTGCAGCTTCCTTGGCTGAAAAGGGTAGGAAGGTTTAGTTTTGCTTTGTTTTGTCCTACCAGCAGAGCTTTTTTTCTCAGAAAATAGGTGCAGGAACTCAACCACGACCCTGTTCAGATTTCACAAACAGTAGAAGGGTCTTAAAGGGGCATTAAATACCAGGATTGCATTACATACAGAGTGCAGATATCACGGGGGTTACACACAGAGTGCAGAGCTGTCACTTATAAACACACAAACAAGACTTCTGTGTTTACAAGTGATTGTGGTGAGCAGGCACCAAAGGGTCTGAGCCAGAGGTGGTGGAACTGAGTTCCCCCAAGTTCCCCCTGAAAAAAAGCCTTGCCTACCACATATGCCTAACATAGTCAGTGATGTGGCAGGAGCTTTAAAACCTGACTTGCAAGCAATGGCCCTGTAATGACATAAAGGAACAGTGGGAGGAACCACAGTGTGTGGCAGGAGGAGCAGGCAGGGCAGCAATCATAATCGGGACAGGGACGGGGACGGAGGGTTGGTGCTGACGAACAAAACAAAGTCAAGTCAAGTATTCTATTCTCTTCTCTCTCCTGCCGCGAGTTGCTAAAGTCAGACGGAAAAAAATAAATAAAAAAAAGGGGCGGAGGCGGACCCCTGCCGCGAGTTGCTAAAGGTGGGGGGGGGGTCAGACAAAAAAAATGTGGGGGGGTGCAAAATAGCTTTTTTGCACATATCTTCAGGCTGGTCACGTGACCATCATGCTGGCTGCTCAGCCCCTCCTGCTGTAGCCCTGGATCAGAGTAGGGGGCTGGCCTAAAGATATGTGCAAAAAAGTATTTAAAACAACCTGTACTGTGCGTTATACAAGTAAGGGACTGCCAGTGACATTTGTTAAACTTTTATACTAATAGCGGCAGGAAGGGAGACAGCTTACACAAACAGACACAGGAGCTGACAGGTGGGGGGTGAGGGGGGAGAGCAAAGGCATAGTGGATGACGGAGGCACATAAACTGAGGCACACAGTGTCAAGGCTCAGTAGCCATGATAAACAGTGGTCAGTTTACAGGGGGGAGGGCAGAAACTGTCAGGATTAGCCATTTTTTTTTTTTACAGAGGGACAGCACAAGCACTGTGTTGTTTAACCTGCTATAAGAGAACAGGATTTCTCTTTTTTTATTTTTAGGGTTGCAAACACTTTAATGACTGTGTTTACACTTACATATGAAATTGATGATCATTAGCACCTGCTGGGTATAATTGGTTACTCATACACCTGACTCTGATCCTACAAACTGACTTTGTGCAAGTGTACAAAGTGTGCAAGTGTAAGAACTGGTGCTGCTATGAAGCCAAGGGGTAGTCACACCAAATATTAATTTGATTTTTCTTCTGTTCGCTTGCTTTGCATTTTGAAAATTGATAAAAATAAACAAAAAAATACATATATATTTTTAAAACATTCTTACTGTACATTATTTCTATACACCTGCCTAAAGTTTTGCACAGTACTGTATATATGTATATATAAATATATATAATATTTTAACCAGACATACACTTTAAAGGGGTTGTAAAGGTATTTTGTTTTTCCTAAATAGCTTCCTTTACCTTAGTGCAGTCCTCCTTCACTTACCTCATCCTTCCATTTTGCTTTTAAATGTCCTTATTTCTTCTGATGCCGCGTACACACAATCGTTTTTCAGCATGTCCAAAAAACAACGTTTTTCCAACTTCATCATTAAAAACGATGTTGCCCACACACCATCGTTTTTGAAAAATGATGAACAAAGCGCGGTGACGTACAACACGTACAACGGCACTCTAAAGGGGAAGTTCTATTCGCCTTTGAGCTGCTTTTAGCTGATTCCTTGTTAGTAAAAGACGATTTGCGCTTTTTTGTCTGTTACAGCGTGATGAATGTGCTTACTCCATTATGAATGGTAGTTTTACCAGAACGAGTGCTCCCATCTTATAACTTGCTTCTGAGCATGCGTGGGTTTAAAACGTTGTTTTAGCCCACACACGATAATTTTTTACAACACGAAAAATGACATTTTTAAAAACGATGTTAAAAAATGCAGCATGTTCGAATTAATTTTTTTGTGAAGCCCACACACGATCATTTTAAATGACGTTTTTAAAAACGTTGGACTAGATTCAGCAAGAATTTACGCCGGGGTATCTATTGATAGGCCGCATAAATTCAAAGCTGCGCCGGCGTATCTTCTTTCTGTATTCAGAAAGCAAGATATGCCGAAATTAGGCTAAGATCCGACAGGTGTAAGTCTCTTACGCCGTCGTATCTTAGTTGCATATTTACGCTGGCCGCTAGGTGGCGCGTCCGACGATTTCAGCGTAGAATATGCAAATGAGCTGAATAAGCCGATTCAGAAACGTACGTGCGCCCGGCAGATTTTTTTACGTTGTTTGCGTAAGGCTTTTTCCGGCGTAACGTTGCTCCTGCTATATGAGGCATAGCCAATGTTAAGTATGGACGTCGGGCCAGCGTCGAGTTTTGCGTCGTTTAGGTCATTTGCGTAAGTCATTTGCGAATAGGGCTTTGCGTAAATTACGTCCACGTCGAAAGCATTGACTATTTGCGACGTGATTAGAAGCATGTGCACTGGGATACGTTCACGGACGGCGCATGTGCCGTTCCTGAGAAACGTCATTTACATGGGGTCATGTTTTATTTGCATAAAACACGCCCACCTCTTCAGAATTTGAATTTGGCGCGCTTACGCCGGCAGATGTACTCTACACCGCCGTAACTTAGGGCGCAGGTTCTTTGTGAATCCAGCCCCAGCCTCACTAAGTTACGGCGGCGTAGCGTATCTGAGATACGCTACGCCCGCACAAACTTACGGCAGGCTTTCTGAATCTAGCCCATTGGTTTTTTTTCATTTTGAAAAACGATCGTATGTACGTGGCATGAGAAATCCTCACTTCCTGTTCTTCTGTCTGTAACTACACACAGTAATGTGACACTTTCTCCCTGGTGTGGAGAAAGCCTCTTGAGGGGGGGGGGGCGAGCAGGAGTGTCAGGACGCTCACTAACACACAGCTCCTTTCTCTATCTGCAAAGTAGATAGCGTCCTGACCCTCCTGCTCGCCCCCTCCCCCCTCAAGAGGCTTTCTCCACACCAGGGAGAAAGCCTTGCATTACTGTGTGTAGTTACAGACAGAAGAACAGGAAGTGAGGATTTCTCAGAAGAAATAAGGACATTTAAAAGCAAAATTGAAGGATGAGGTAAGTGAAGGAGGACTGCTCTAAGGTAAAGGAAGCTATTTAGGGACATTTTGTTTTACCTTAACAACCCCTTTAAGTGTCCCTTTTTGCTTAGTGGTCTTCATTGTTCATTCATTTGTTTATTCATTCACTACAACAACATATGATAAACTATGACTTTCGGCTGTTTGCTAGACTCAGGAATGGTTTGTGCTATTCTCTGCAAAGCCATTAAGAAAGGCAGTCATGAGTTTACTCATCAATCACAATGGCTGTGCTTTAGGTTGGTTGGCCCAGCACAGCTTGACCCAGCCAAATGTTTGAGTGTTAAAGAGACGTTAAATCTTCCTATTAAGCAGACAAAGCCCTGGGTACGCACATTTACAGAAAACATTTCTGTCGTATTGTGGCGTGTTTTTTTTTTGTTGTTGTTCAGGCTGAATAGATAGCTTTGAAAATGTCTCCTGCGCTGTGGGGACCAAAGTACATTCATGTCATGGCGACCTGACTGAATATTTAGCAGCTTTCTCCTCTTAGCAAGGAGCGTTACGTGATTATAGGCACAGCACCTGGAACAGCGGCTAAAATCGTCTAATTTATGACTGATACTTGCCTGAGGTGCAAGCAAAACTTCTGTAGATGAAGGGAGAAATGTTTTTTAAAGCCGCTCTCCTTTTTTTTTAAATATTCCATTCCCATATGGACCTGTCATCTTCTAACTTTACATCTCAGTCTTCAACGCTATAACGGCTGAGTGCACTTTCTGGCAAAGTATACTTGCCCACCTTTCCTAGCCCACCTTTCCTAGCCCACATGATCTACTCAACTGCTTCCATCAACTTCTCACCTACCTAAGTGGGACCAGTGTTGCCAACCTACCAGATTAAAATTTAAAAAATTAAAACACCCAGAAATGACTGGCACTGGCAAGTTTTTACTGGCATTTCCAAAAGTTACAAAATTACAGTTTTAAGTGAAAATTTGAATACTTAGGCTACAGACAAATACAATATGAATTCGCATTATAATTTAAGGTAGACAATAAGGCAAAACACATACCGTATTTATCGGCGTATACCGCGCACTTTTTTCCCCTTAAAATAAGGGGAAAATCGTGGGTGCGCGATATACGCCGATCCCCGGTTCCCGCACTGTGTTTGAACGCCGCCGACGACATATACAGAGCGCAGTACACTCGGCCAGGCTCGGCTCCCCTCGCGGTCACGCCCTGTGCCGCCTCCTAGCCTTTATGTGAGAAAAGCCAAGGGTGGCAGAGCATGCCCAAGTGTACTGCGCTTGGTATATGTCGGCGACGGCGTTCAAACACAGCGCGGGAAGCAGGGATCAACTCAGAAACAGCGTGGGAGAAGCGGCGAGGACACTACCAGGGCTGACGACGGACGCCGGACCGGACAAGGCCGCCGATGGACGCAGGGCAAGACACCGACGAGGGGCATTTAAACTGTAAGTATTTTCTTTTTTTCAGGAAATTTCCCTTCCAGGTTGGGGGTGCGCGCTATACGCCGGGGCACGCTATACGAAGATAAATACGGTATTTCTTATTTTAGCTTTGCTACGGTAAATAAGTAGCTCAGGGACAGGACTCAGGAGGGCAAGAAATTAGAATGGGCACACACACACACAATAAATTGACACTCACAGTGACACTGACAGCAGTGTGCAGTAGCCCAGATGATGATGAGACCTCATGGACACAACATGTCCCCTCCTGACTCACAGTGACAGTCTCTCTCCAAGCCAAATGGTCCTTCCAGTCCACTCCAGTCTAAACAGCACTGATGGTCCCAGTCCCAGCCTGCCTTGCTCCCATATCGCAGACCCACACATGAGGCTCTGGACGTTCTGCTTGGCTCCATTGCACCATGACATCACACGACATGCTCAGGCACCGCCTCCGCTGGAGCTGCCCGATCACACTGTAGCAGGCACTTGGATGATCCCAGCCAGCTCCAGACCTAACCAACTAGGACCACAGCCTTATTTTTTACTGGCAACCTTTTACTTTTACTGGCAGGAGAAAATTGGCTGTTTTTTACTGGCCGCCGGTAAAAATACTGACGGTTGGCAACACTGAGTGGGACAACCATGACCTGCAATATTGCTAACATCCAATCATCCTCACCAATGGCCTACTGTAGATTTCCATGAAAAACCTTCTCCCAAAGTTTTCAGTCTCCGGAGATAACCCCATGGAAGTCTATGAGGGCTCATTTCCCACAAACAACCAGTGGAGAGAATATTCTGGCAACAGCAGGAGGGGTGGAAGAAGGCTGCTTAGTGTAAATCAGGGGCCTACCAAGGACATGCATTTGCAGTTTTTCAACAAATGTGTTGATATGTCATTACTCGCCTTACCCAAGTAGTAATTATAAACAGACCTCACATACTGACTTGTCCCATTGCCCTGCCTGGCCCAGCTGGGAAGCCTTTATACCTTGTTGTGAGCTGGTGAGCCCTGCAGTTCCGGGCATGCGCATGCACTAGGCATAATGTTTCAATGTTTGGCAAAGGAATATGGGCACTGGCATTATAGTTTTTTGGCACCTGTGCAGCATTGCTAAGACTCCCTGGCTAATAGGGGCTTCTTAAATGGACAGGAAGAGAATGAGGAAGATATTCCTTCTCTGCCCCCGAGCCTACCCTTTTTTGAAGCCTCTCAGAGGAGAGCGGAAGGTGATCACGTTACCGCACAGTGGAGCTGTGCAAGAAGGTATTTAGTATTATTATTTTTTTTAAACACACACACTGCACTTTATATCTTGCTAAAACTGAGAGGATACAATAATTGTGTTATGTGACTTGTAAGTTGTAAGTTGACTTGTATGCTTAAGTAACCACTTCTCCAGCAGATCCAGGTCAAAATTCGAACATTCTTTCCAACTCCTTTAATTTTGCTTCACAAATGTATGTCAAAAGCAAAAAAAAAAAACCCATGTGCCAGAGAAGGGCTTATGGATCAAATTTTTCCCATTAAGAATTGTAGTCCTTCTCAGCACCAATTAGCATCAGACTTTTCCTGAAAGTTTGAATCTGATTAGTGGCTGCGGGTAAATACCTTCAGTTCTTAGAGCACAATAATACATTTGACACAACAAATGCCTTTTAACAAGAAGATTCACACTTTTTATTGCAGTTTGTTATATTTCTTTGTAGGATGTTTATATTTTTATACATTTTATAATTTTTTTTACAAATGTAAACTGCATTTGGTACTGTTTTACTGGTTCCCTGCATGCTGGGTTTCCGTCCCGTCTTTTGCAAGGTCCTCATAATGGGTGTTAGCCTATTGGGCTGGGGAGGGGTCTTGGACAGCCTGCCGATACAGGGGACTTGGTTGTAGGAAGAGTCACATCTCCAAATCGACATCCTGAAGCTTGGGGTGATTTGTCTGTCTTTGCAGCATACGACCGTCCTGCTAGAGGTAATTTACTTCCAGTGTCCCTCAATAGAGGAGACAGAATTTGGACTCTTGTACTCATTGTAAAATCATTGAATTGGAGTCCACTGAAGGACACAAGTCCAGGTGTTCTAGGTTTATGGTCATGCTCTTATGGTCCATACACACGATCCGAATATCGGACGAAAACGATCGTCCGAGGAAGAATCGTATGATTTTCGGATCGTGTGTACACTACTTTCGAGAGCCGATCACGACAGTCCATCCGATATTATTAGATCGGACAAGCATGAAAATTTTCCTCGTACGATGTTAGATTGTACGATTTTCGTTTAATCAGTATAGTTGTCGTCCAAAAATACAATACAAATACATTACAATACATGACATCACTTCCGATGATTTTTTTCTGTCGTACGAGAATTTTCGTGACTTTAACCACTTCCCGCCCGGCCTATGGCCGATTTACGTCCGGGAAGTGGTTATGAAATCCTGACAGGACGTTCTAGAACGTCCTGCAGGATTTCATGCCGCGCGCGCCCGTGGGGGCGCGCATCGCGGCGATCGGTGATGCGGGGTGTCAGTCTGACACCCTGCATCTCCGATCTCGGTAAAGAGCCTCCGGCGGAGACTCTTTACCACGTGATCAGCCGTGTCCAACCACGGCTGATCACGATGTAAACAGGAAGAGCCGTCGATGGCTCTTCCTCACTCGCGTCTGACAGACGCGAGTAGAGGATAGCCGATCGGCGGCTCTCCTGACAGGGGGGGTTAGCGCTGATTGTTTATCAGCGCAGCCCCCCCTCGGATCGCCACACTGGACCACCAGGGATGCCCACCCTGGAGCACCAGGGTGGGCAAAAAAAAAAAAAAAAGCCAAAAAAAAAAAAAAGTCTAAAAAAAAAAACAAAAAAAAAAAACATAAAGAAAAAAGATGCCAGTCAGTGCCCACAAATGGGCACTGACTGGCAACAATCAGTGCTGCCACCCCAGTGTCCATCAGCGCCACCCCAGTGTCCATCAGCGCCACCCCAGTGTCCATCAGCGCCACCCCAGTGTCCATCAGTGCCACCCCACAGTGCCCATCCATGCCCAGTGCCCACATAGCAGTGCCCATCTGTGCCACCCATAAGTATCCATCAGTGCCGCCCATGAGTGCCCATCTGTGCCGCCTATGAGTGCCCAGTGCCGCCCATGAGTGCCCATCAGTGCCGCCCATGTGTGCCCATCAGTGCCGCCTATGTGTGCCCATCAGTGCCGCCTACGTGTGCCCATCAGTGCCGCCTATGTGTGCCCATCAGTGCCGCCTATGTGTGCCCATCAGTGTCGCATACCAGCGCCGCCAATCAGTGCCACCTCATCTGTGCCCGTCAGTACTACCTCATCGATGTCCATCAGTGCCATCTCATCGGTGCCCATTAGTGCCGCCATATCAGTGCCCGTAATTGAAAGAGAAAACTTATTTACAAAAAAATTAACAGAAAAAAATAAAAACGTAATTTTTTTTCCAAATTTTCAGCCTTTTTTTAGTTGTTGCGCAAAAAAAAAAAATCGCAGAGGTGATCAAATACCACCAAAAGAAAGCTCTATTTGTGGGGAACAAAGGACGCCAATTTTGTTTGGGTACAGTGTAGCATGACCGCGCAATTGCCATTCAAAGTGCGACAGTGCTGAAAGCTGAAAATTGGCTTGGGCGGGAAGCTGCGTAAGTACCTGGTATGGAAGTGGTTAATAACCTATTTCTATTTACTTGCGACTATTAAGCGAAAAAAGTCGTACGATCCGTTGTACGATATTCGGATCGTGTGTATGGGCCATTAGTTTGCTACTGAACTGAGGCATGCTGGAAGTTGGGAGTTTTTCTAGACTGGCCTAACGTTTTTCTTGTTTGCCAGTGTCCAGTCCTCCTGTGACTCAAATCTGAATGGCTTCCTATGTCCCTCAGTGTACTCCAAGAAAATGACTTTACAGTGAGTACACACGACAGGTCAAAACCAATGAGAATGGACCGAGGTTCAGTTTCATCGGTCCAAACTGACCGTGTGTACGGCCCATCAGTCTTTTGTACTTCGGACCAACATTTTAAAACTTGCATTAAAATCGAACCGATGGACCGCTGACCGATCGGGCCAAACCGACGGTTAGTACACAAAAGCATCGGTTCAAAACCCGCGCATCCTCAAGTCGACGCATGCTTGGAAGCATTGAACTTCGTTTTTTTTCAGCACGTCGTGTGTTTTACGTCACCACGTTCTGACCCGATCGTTTTTTGAACTGATGGTGTGTACACACATCAGACCATCAGGCTACTTCAGCGGTTAACCGATGAAAACGGTCCGTCGGGCCATTCTCCTCGGATGAACCGGTCGTGTGTACAGGGCCTTATTTATCATGTACAGCAATGTATAGAGAAATGCTGTTGTGCAGTAATTTTACATACTGTATAGTTAGAATTTCTTTTTAGGAGAATTCCAGTAGGATTTATTTTTATATTTAAACTTGGTTATTGAAAGTTTACAAAGATGATAAACATCTAAGATCATAGAGGATTATAACTAAATAAGTGTATCATAGTGTATATAGCACAGAAACATGAAAAATAAGTCACAAATTAAACTGATAATAGAGGATACCAATGCCAACATTAAATAAAGCCTTAATTATCAATATAAGAAACCCACTAGTTCTGAGACAGGACCAGTCATTGGTTCATAAAATAGCAAACATAAGGTATTCTGTTCGAATTTAAACAACGATAACAGGTATTTAAAAGACAATTGTCTTTCTGGCTTGATACCCAACAATTATTATTAATTGTAGACCAAAAGAAAAAAGAGGAGGTAATAGAAGAGAAGACAGAAAAAGAAAAGAAAAAAAAACACAATAACGGGGAGCAGGGAAGGAGGGGAGAAAAAAGGAACAACAAGGCACCCATGGAGGACCTCAGAGTTGGCTGTGTGTCACAGTGGTGTAGAGACAAATCAATTAAAATGAGAGAAATATCGAAAATAAGACTATGCTCTCCATGTGTGGTTATAAAATTATGATTTGTCCTCATCCCAGGTGGTGAGCATATTCTTTTTCACAAGCCCATTCAGCCATCAAAGGGACCTCCAAACACCGCCAGTGTCTAGCTATCACAGAGCGAGCAGCAGTGATAAAATGTCTGCTAAGACTGCGTTTGACTTGTCTGTAGGATCCTGGCAGCACAGTAAACAAAGGTTCATTCGGAAGTTTGATTTCCTGTAAATTTATCAAGTAAATGCAGTATTTTGTCCCAGAACGGGAGAATTTTTAGACAGGTGCCCCAAATGTGTGACATGGTGCCAAGAGCCTGCAAACAGCAGCACCAGGTATCAGGAACAGAGGGATCAATTTTGTGTAAAATTGTAGGGAAGCGATACCATCTAGGACAGGACACGATAATTGCGCTCTTGCGCATTGGGAGGAAATTGACAATTTGTAAGAGACTGCCAGTACAGGACTGTTGGGGGAAAAGGAAGCATTACCAAACATTGGGGTTAAAGGGCTCAGCCTAGAAGAGAGTAGTCCTCTATTCAAACATGTATCCCACACCTGTAGAGAAGCATGAACCGTGACTGCCGGTGGCCAATCACAGAATAATCAGCTCTGTGGGAGGGAGGGGTTTGCCTGAGTAAACTATTTTCTTTTCCTGCAAAGTTGCTTCAGTTAAGACAGTGATCCGATTTTGGAGGCAACTTATATTGAAATCTATGGGTACAAGTTGCCTAGAAGTCGCCTTGAAGTAGTACAGGAACCTTTTCTGAAGTCGGAGCGACTTCAGTAGTGTAGATTAAGACGGCTCTCATTCACTTCAATGGAATTTCTCATGTCACGTGACTTGGGGTGACACAAGTCGGATCCCAAGTCGCTGTAGTGTGAACCGGCGCTGAGAGGTAAGAAGTCTTTGGAGAGCTGGTGAGAAGATTCTGTCCAGGGCAAGGAAGTAAGTGCCGAAGAGATAAGGTTCTGTTCTATGCGGGTCTACAATTTAGTATGCTGGCCATGACATCAATCGCCACCCTAACTAAAGAAGCAGAATAAAAATACAAGGACATTTTGAGGCAAAGCTACACCTCCCCTGTTCTTGGGTAAGGACAAGACAGTATGTCTGCAGTAGGATTTCTTTTTAAATGTACATTCTCTACCCAAAACTACTATGAAAATGTCACAAACACTACAGATAACAAAAGCCATACTGTATGTACACTTTAAATGAAATACATTGTAGAAACCCAAGAACCTTGCGTTACAATAGACATAATACATCTACTTTTTCTTCACTATAACAGATAGAAGTGGAGAGAACTTTGTGTTCCTCTGAACAAGAACAGTATGTTCTATGACGTGAGGAGAAGGCTTCATCTCTGTACGCTACCAAATAATGTGCATGTCTGGAGATCGCTCTCTGACCATAAAACGGGACAGTGATAGCTAAGATTAGCAGAGGGAGGATAATGCAATGTCCCCAATAATGGGACATTTATGGCATTCATTCTGTCACTGCACTGCTTATTGAGCTGTGTCGATGGTTCTATAGTATTCAAGGGCACGTGTTTATGTGTTTCTCAGCAACAGATTTCCTTGTGGTGGTCTGGTCCTTATTAAAGTGGAACTCCAGCCATATTTCTTCTTATTTGTAAAGATAGATGTAGATAGACGAAGAAGAGTTATGCCGCGTACACACGATCATTTTCCGGCTTCTAAAAAATTACGTTTTTTTTTATGTCATTAAAAACGATCGTGTGTGGGCTTCAGAGCATTTTTCGGGTTCTAAAAAATTGGCAAAAAAAAATTCGAACATGCTCTATTTTTTAAAAATATTTTTAACGTTGTCGTTTTTTGGGTTGTAAAAAATGGTCGTGTGTGGGCTTTAACGATGTGAAAAATTTGCGCATGCTCAGAAGCAAGTTATGAGACGGGAGCGCTTGTTTTGGTAAAACTACCATTCATAATGGAGTAAGCACATTCATCACACTGTAACAGACAGAAAAGCGCGAATCGTCTTTTACTAACACAAAATCAGCTAAAGCAGCCCCAAGGGTGGCGCCATCCGCATGGAACTTCCCCTTTATAGTGCCGTTTTTTTCACGACCGTGTGTAGGCAAGGCCGTTTTAATGATCAAGTTGAAAAAAACTTTGTTTTTTCTAGAGCCTGAAAAACGTCATTTTTTAGAACCCGAAAAATGATTGTGTGTACGCGGCATTAGAATGCTGTCAGGTTTTATTGCCATGTCACAAAATTTACTTTCATTACCTGTCCTGTCTTTAGAACAAAGAGGGAGGGGAACTCTTCCTTTTAGAAACAGCAATAAATCCTTTCAGAAGGTTGAGTCCCCTCCTCACTATACTAAAAACAAATAGTTTAATTGCCGTCTGTGTCCTTTTGAATATATTTCCCCTGATTTCCTGTGTCTGTGATGATAAGTAGACTTCTGCTCAGAGGAGATACAGAGGTTTTTTTGTTTTCCAGTGTCAGTTTGCCAGAGCAGAATAGTCAATGCTTTTTTCGTTTGATCCTTTTTTGAGTCCCATTTTCTGGCATGTTCTGCGTTTTTCATGCACGTTTTTCATGCATTTTACGTTTTTGGGATGTGTTAATGTTGCTAGGAGGAGGTTTCTGTTGCATATGCATTTTTTTATGCATTTTTTTATGCAATTCAATTCAAGTCTATTGAACCACTGTGTAAAAAAGTCCCTGCATCTTTCCAAAAGACGTAATGCAGGAAACATAGATGGGAACATGACACATAGGGGGTTATTTACTAAAGGCAAATCTACTTTGCACTACAAGTGCAAAGTGCTTTTGAAATTTCACTGAAAGTGCACTTGGGAGTACAGTCGCTGTAGATCCGAGGGGGACATGCAAGGAAAATAAAAAAAAACAGCATTTTAGCTTGCACATGATTGGATAATAAAATCAGCAGAGCTTCCCCTCACTTCCAAGTGCACTTTCACTGCATTTTCAAGTGCACTTTGCACTTGTAGTTTGCACTTGTAGTGTAAAGTGGATTTGTCTTCTTTCGTAAATAACCGCCATAGGAACTACTGTTAAACGGACTGTAGTGCATTTCTGAAAATCTTTAAAGGCACTGCAAAATGCATTGGCGTGGACCTAACTTAAAATAAGGGGAGTAATCAGTCCCCAATATGTTTGCAAGTTTCTACTTAGAGAACAGTGGGCCAGATTCACAAAAAACTCCGGCGGCGTAACGTATCGTCTTTACGTTATACCGTCGCAAGTTTTCAGCCTAAGTGCCTGATCCTTAAAGAACTTACCTGTAAACTTGCGTTGGAGTAACGTAAAGCCGTCCGGCGCAAGCCCGCCCAATTCAAATGGGGCGCGCTCCCGCGCCGGACGTTCTGCGCATGCTCCGTTCGCAATTTTCCCGACGTGCTTTGCGCGAAATTACGGCGGCCCGACGTGTTTGTGAATCGCGACGTGCGTAACGTACTTACGCCGAAAAAAAAAAATTTGAATTCAAAGCGGGAGCGACGGCCATACTTTAACATGGGCTGTGTAAAGTTAAGGCATGAAAAACCATGACTAACTTTGCGATGGGAAAAAAAGACTTGCGACAACGTAACGAACGCGAAAACCTTCGTGGATCGCCGTAAAACCTCATTTGCTTACCCGACGCTGGAAAACGACGCAAACTCCACCCATCGGCGGCCGAAGTATTGCATCCTAAGATCCGACGGTGTTGGATCTTAGGGCTATCTATGCGGAACTGATTCTATGAATCAGCCGCATAGATACGACAAGAGATACGACGGTGTATCAGGAGATACGCCGTCGTATCTCTTCTGTGAATCTGGCCCAGTGTTTGTATCTGGAAAGCTACACCAATTAAACTTTTAAAGATGTAACTGGTAGTTTGTCATCTAGAACTAACCTGTCATTAATCTGGGTAATAAGAATTGAGCGTATCATTAAAAGAGGCATAAGCAAAGTTTACTTTCAAGGAAAAAGCACGTCCAAAAAATCAGTAGATCCAGGAATAGTGGCAAGTTAAGTTATTGCAAATCTCAACTTATCTTGCCAAAGGTAAAGCCCAACTGCAGTCTAAATTTACTTTCCAAAATGTCTCTCTAGAGGTTTCAAAAGAAAAAAGAAAAGAAAAATAACTAAAGCCGTTATCACTCCAAAACTCACCTTCAGTCCTGAGATGTCTCTGATAGTAACTACCTTTTGCCACAAGATGTCCTCAGTTTTCTGAGTTAACTGAAGCCCAGCGTCAAAATGAATATAATAATGCTGGGTCTCAAGGTAGAGGCTTCTCGATAGGGTGCATAGAGCTCAAAGTTGGGCCTTAAAGTGGATGTAAACCCGATTCATGAAATTTGAGCTGGGCATATATATCTGCAGTGTTTTCTTATCTCTCTTCAAAGAGCTAAGTCCCAAGGTTTTCTCCTGCTCCATTCTTCTGTTACCAGCATGATAAATTCTGACAAGTTCTTTGACACAGGAGATAAAACCAGCCTGAATTTTGTGTCGTGGAAGGTTGCTATAAATAGATTAGCATAGAGCTTGTCATGTCACAGGATAGCTCTGAATGAATGAATGACTTGTATAGCGCAACTCATGCAAACTGAATCGCCTCTGGGCGCTTTTTCCAGCTAGAGTCTGCTTGGCTGGTGCGGTCATTTTACCCCGTAGGATCGTGACACGCTTGGGACACACAGTCATACACACAGATATACATATATATACTGGGCCAATTTGGACAAGATCCAATTTACCTACCAGCATGTGTTTGGAGTGTGGGAGGAAACCGGAGTACCCGGAGGAAACCCACACATGCACAGGGAGAACATGCAAACTCCAGGCAGATGGTGTCGTGGTCGGGATTCGAACCAGCGACCCTTTTGCTGCTAGGCGAAAGTGCTACTCACTGCACCACTTTGCCTATGTGGAGTGGGGGTGTGTGCCTTTCCTCCAATCAGCTGTCTTGGCTGTATGCCCAGAATTCACTCCCAGTGCTGAACAGGAAGAGAAAATCTCCTAACAAGACATGAACTTTCTAAACAATATATAAAGATGAAGACAGCAGATATATATGTAAAACTTATGTAGGGAGATTTGTTTAATCCCGGTGTATGATATGAGGCTGTTCACTTCACTGGGTATAGAAGAAGGTTTACATCCACTTTAAGCTTGGCCCTACCCTTCCCACCCCTCAATTTAACTTGTTGGTCATTGAGAGCACCATTCAACATTAAAGGACCAGCAAAAGGCTTGAGAGACAGGAAAGGGTAAGACTAAGCTTGACTTTTATAAGTCAAATATTAAATCATTTTAAATAGTAAATTATAATATGATTATTATTTTGATATAGTATATTTAAAGTGGTTCTAAAGTCTAACTTACCTGGGGAAGAGATGGCGTGTGATGCTTTGGGCAATGTTCTGCTGGGAAACCTTGGGTTCTGCCATTCATGTGGATGTTACTTTGATGTCCGAGCCTCAATGGATCAGGTTGATTTTAGCATACTCAATATTAGGTGGGTAGTCATAATGTTATGGCTGATTGGTATATATTTCAGTGTTGGTGGCATTCGTTTTCTTTTTCTTTTTTTTTTTATTCCATGAATTGTTTTCTTTTTTTTTTTATAATCCTGAGAATAATGCCATTCCTGTCTAGGGTGGCTATTCATACCCCTCCACTGTTTCTATGGAGGGAGGCTGCTCTACTGATTTTTACTGAATTTTTTTTTATTTTATGGCTTGTTCACACTACTGTTGCTCCCTGAAGAGTGATCCCTGCTTAGATTGCTCTTCAGAGAACATTTGACAGGCGATGAGGACGTGTTGCATAGCCTCCTCACTTGCCTGCTTTGACCCCTTGAACCCCCAACTAGTGTGCTTTAACTGCATGCATTGCAAGGCGGTTGGAGCATGGCCCCATTCACTTGAATGGGTCACGTTCTAAGCTACAGGTACAGCTACTATCTGCTGTGGCCAGAAAGCAAAGCATCACGACCATGGCGTATGTACATCCATGGCCGATGCCTCTGCTACTAGTGGGGGGAGCGGTAAAATGTGACTTAAAGTGGAAGTACATGCAAAAATTAAAATCCCAGCATCTATAGACACCACAGATCTAACACTAACTTCTCTAGCCCTGTAAAGAAGAAATCACTATACATACCTTTTTGAACAAAATCCAACCCAATCTCCAGCGGCGGAAGCTCTGCAAAGGACACAGCCGATAACAGCTGTGAAGTGAATAGGAAGTAATGTCACCCATAGACTTACTATGGGGCTTCCATTGTCAGACATGTCCTCTGCACCCGCCTCCACAGAGAAGCCGCGGCTGACAGTTCTGCGCGGGATCTGGTCCGAGCAAAAAGGAATAATAACGCCACCACATCTAAGGAGTGGTAAGCTGCAGTATATTGAGTTTTTGTTCTTGGGTTTAAATGTCCTTTAACCCTTTTTCACTGCCAAAGTCGTTTTTGAATGTTTTGCACACATAGTTAAAAAATTAAATTTAAGATTACATAAACCCCAGAAAACATTATATATTTTCTGATAGCAGACACTCTAGAGAATAAAATAGTTTTATGTAACATTACATTTCCGCAAAGTTCTCGGAAATACAAAACTGCAGTTTAAAATTGCACTAAATTTAATTTTAAGGCACACAGACGCAATAAATGACCCAATTATTTTTTTGAAAAATATCAAGATGAGGTTGCACAGAGTAAATAGATACCCAACATGTCAAACGTTAAATTTGTGTCCACCCGTGAAATGGCAACAAACTTCAGTACCCTATATTTTCCATATGCAATGCTTTAAAAGCCCCCCCCCCCCATAGGTCATCAGTTTAGCGTTATGGAGGAGGTTTGGTGCTAGAAATATTGCTCTCACTCTGCTGTGTGCAGGGATATGTAACATGTTTATTGTAATCATTGTTTTCATACGTAGGTGCCCCTGACACCTGCGTTTACGTTCCGATGCGTATATATAAGGTTGGGGGGGGGGGGGGCCTTGGGTTTAACTTTCATTTTTTATAACTAAACCCAATTTTTTTTTACTTTACTTTAAGCAATCGGGCGGCAGCACAGCTGAGAGCTGAAGTTATACTCTGCAGAGCTCAGTAAGGCCTCGTACACACGGCCGAGTTTCTCAGCAAAAAACAGCAAGAAGCTTGCTGGGTTTTTTTTTTTGCAGAGGAAACCGGTCGTGTGTACACTTTTCAACGAGGAAACCGCCGACAATGGGAAAATTTGGCTCGCCGAAGGAACTCGACGAGCAAAACGATGTGTTTCGCCCGTCGAGTTCCTCTGACGTGTGTACGAGGCTTCAGAATAGCTTGGAAAGCTGATTGGAGGGAAGGGACACACCCACCTTCAGACAACACACAGGAACAGAGTTGAGGCTGTCAATCAGCTGGATGTCCCTCCCCTGTCACCATTTTTCTCTTGGTGACAGGAAAACTTTTCAGAAGTGATTCATGCTGATTGCAGAGTAACAAAGCTGCAGACAAAACACAAAAGTGACACTTAGTGCTCTTAACTAAGACAAGCACACACTTTCTCTAAGAGCCAGTTCACACAGGGGCAACCCGACTTACAGCGCGACTTTGCAAGGCAACTTCAGTGCGACTTGGAGCAACTTACAATGCGACTTAAAGTTGCCTCCAGGACTGGCGACTTTGGCTGTGGCCAATCACAGAATAATCAGCTCTGTGGGAGGGAGAGGTTTGCCTGAGTAAACAATTTTTTCTTCCTGTAAAGTTGCTTCAGTTAAAGCGGGGGTTCACCCTATCGACAGGAAAAAAAAAAAAAAATTTTCTTTTACCTTTAAATCAGGCACTGTAGCGCGAGCTACAGTATGCCTGTCCCGAATTTTTTCCCCCCATACTCACCTTGTAGTCGTCCATCGAAGATACCGGGGAATGGGCGTGCCTCTGGAGACGGAGGATGATTGACGGCCGGCTCTGGCGCGTCACGCTTCTCCGGAAATAGCCGAAATAGGCTTGGTCTTCACGACGCGTGCGCATAGCCTGTGCGCACGCGCCGTGAAGAGCCGAGACCTACTCCGGCTGTCTTCGGGGAGAGTGACGTGCCAGGGCCGGCCGTCAATCATCCTCCCTCTCCATAGGCACGCCCATTCCCCGCGGGAGCCGAAATCTACGATGGACGACTACGAGGTGAGTACGGGGTTAAAAAAATCGGGACAGGCATACTGTAGCTCGCGCTACAATGCCTGTCTCGATGGTAACATCATGTGGGTCAGGGTGAACTACCGCTTTAAGACAGAGATCAGACTTTGGAGGCAACTTCCATTGAAATCAATGGGCCGGATTCAGATACCACTTACGCCGACGTATCTCGATATACGCCACGTAAGTTTAAATTTGCGCCGTCGTATCTTTGCGCCGTACCCAGAAAACTAGATACGCCGTAAAATAGACTTCCTCCGACCGACGTATCGTGGGCGCATATTTACGCTGGACGCATCTTGGTGAGTTATATCTTTCTGAATACAGTACATGCCTCTCTGTGCTGGGCCGGCGTAGTGTAAATAAGATACGCTACGCCCTCATAAATATGCGCCAATGTATCTGAATCCAGCCCAATGGGTACAAGTTGCCTAGAAGTTGCCTAGAAGTCGGATTGAAGTAGTACAGGAACCTTTTCTGAAGTCGGAGCGACATTAGTAGTGTACATTAAGACGGCTCTCATTCACTTCAATTAAATTTTATTTATTTTTACTTTTTATCTTCGTTGTGTTCAGCTTTAAAAATTTTGTAGAAGTCTGTTCTGGATTCATCAGAACTGAAAAAAACGTGCGAAGAAAAATACATTTTGTTTCGGAAAAGTACTTCAATTTGACAAAAAAAGCTTTGTGTTTTTAGGACATGCTGTGTCGTATAGGACACCCAGCAATTACGGCGGCTCATCTCGGATGTAGCAATGACGTTGTCAGCTCTTAATGAGAAACACTAGCTTTGTGTGTCTGCACAAATCCACTGCTATCTCCTTTAGAAGCAATAAGAAGTGTATTGTGTGACACAGAGTTCTAACTGTGATGTTCCTGTACAGATTGTAAACAGTGGGGAGCCTCCAGGATCACAGGCACTCTAATGTCTTTTATAAGGTGTCAGCCTGTGGTCATTGGTGACTTGGAAGTGGCTGCTGGCAGGCTGTTTCCTGTAATATATCAAACCACACAGGGTCAGATCACACAGTACAAGAGGAGAAATCCTCTGCCTCTCTGCAGATTCTCATTGCAGTGTTCCTGCTCACATCACTCTATCTCCATCTATCACTATGAGAATTGTTAACTGGCACCCTTATACTTGACCTTACAGGAATATATATTGTCTGAATCCATTGGAACTGTTACCTTTTTTTTTCGGGAAGCTAATTTTTTTTTCTACTCCTATGGAAGATGGGGAATTCGTACGCTGGGCAGCTCAAGACGACGCGTTTTGAGGAAGTTTTGCACAATTCCATCGAGGCATCTCTGAGGTCGAACAACTTGGTCCCCAGACCCATCTTTTCACAGCTGTATTTGGAAGCTGAACAGCACCTCTCCTGCTTGGAAGGTAAGAGATTGTGAGCCTGTATACACTGCTGCTGTCATATGAAAGTGCCCAGATTCTAAAATGTATTGAATTTATTCTGGACACTGCTTAAATCAATGAAAGAAGTACAAGACACATTTGTATTTTGTAGTGAATTGGTTTTAATATGTGTGTTTTATGGGGTTACTGCAAACAAGCTCTGGCAGATTGACCTTCTGCTTATAAAAGCAATAATATATATATTATTATTTTGCAGTTAATTGTTTTTATGTGGAGCCTTAAGGTTCCTCTAGAGGTTTCCACGGGTCCCTAAAGTGATTGAAAAGGATGTTTTTTTTTAAATAACAAGCATCTTTATACTTACGTGCTCTGGAACTGCACAAAGCGGCCCTGAACCTCCCTTTCTTGGGTCCCCTCCCGGCGCTGCTGGCTCCCCCTCTCTGTCCAGTGCCCCCACAGGAAGCCGCTTCCCATGGGGGCACCCGTGCATGCTCGCGTTGACACAGACAGCGGGTCTTGGCTCTGCCCCCTCATCACTGGCTTTGATTGACAGCACGGGGAGCCAATGGTTTCGGTGGCCCAGCAAAGCCAGCGAGTGTGGGGAGAGAAGAGCTGCAGACATGCACAGCTTTGGATCAAATGAGGGCTTGGGTAGGTATTAGGGAGGGGTAAGGGGAAAAATCAATGCCTAAACATTTTTTACCTTTATGCATGGGTGCTTAGCCTGCGACCCTGCTGCTGCAGGACTACAAGCCCCATGAGGCATTGCAAGCTACTGACAGTTACAAGCATGACTCCCAAAGGCAGAGGCATGATGGGACTTGTAGTTCTGCAACAGCTGGAGGGCCACAGGTTGATCACCCATGCCTTAATGCAAGGAATGCATTAAGGTAAAAAATGTTCAGGCTTTAGAACCACTTTAAATTAAAGACACAGATACTCACCTCCTCTTCAATGGTTTGATGTTCACAAAGTCCCTCACCAGCATTAGACTTTGGCTGTCTTGATCAGCCAATGCGGGATGACGTCGTTTCCATCGTCCAGTTGTAGGACTATGCCAGAAATGTAAAAATGCACAGCACTGTGTACATTGTAGAGAGAACTGCGAGCAGGCAGGTAGGTTTATTTTATTGCAGGAGGGAAATAGCATACCTCTTCTGCTGTAAATAGGCTGTCTGCTCGCTAGATACTTTATTTGACTTTAGTTCTGCTTTCATTACAATTTTTACTGTTCTTTTCTGGCCATTATTACCATTCACTTAATTTCTGATTAATATTGGAAACATTTTTGTCATATAGAATATAGTTAGAGGGGGTTAAGTAAACCCCATTATTTATTATTTTACTTAAAACTCTCTACAACCTACTGATCACACTAAAGTACCATGTGCTGTTGGTATAATAATTTTTAGATGGGGTTCCCTGAAATCTGAAAACTCTTTCAAAGGTTCCTCCTTAGTAAAAAGGTTAAGATAGGCTGGTCCAGACAGACTTGCAAGTTGTGATCTCCCCAGAGTAAGTATCTACGGCTGTACATTTTATGGTTTAAAGCAGCTGTAAAAGTATAAAGATATACAGCAGCTCACAAAAGTGAGTACACCCCTCACATTTTTGTAACTATTTGAATATATCTTTTCATGTGACAACACTGAAGAAATTATACTTTGCTACAATGTAAAGTAGTGAGGGTACAGTTTATAAAACAGTGTAAATCTGCTGTCCCCTGTCCAACCAAGATTGTCAAGACCCTGAAAATGAGCTGCAGGCTGGTGGCCAAAACAATAAAGCGGTTTAACAGGACAGGTTCCACTCAGAACAGGCCTTGCCATGGTTTACCAAAGAAGCTGTGCACATGCTCAGCGTCATATCCAGAGGTTGTCTTTGGGAAAAAGATGTAAGAGTGCTGCCAGCATTGCTTCAGAGGTTGAAGGTGTGGAGGGTCAGCCTCTCAGGGCTCAGACCATACGCCACACACTGTATCGAATTGATCTGCATGGCTGTCATCCCAGAAGGAAGCCTCTTCTAAAGATGATGCACAAGAAAGCCTGCAAACAGTTTGCTGAAGACAAGCAGACTAAGGACATGAATTAGTGGAACCATGTCCTGTGGTCTGATGAGACCAAGATAAACTTATTTGCTTCAGATGGTGTCAAGCGTGTGTGGTGGCGACTAGGTGAGGAGTAGGGATGAGCCGAACATTCCCCCCCCCCACCGTTCGGTTCGCACCAGAACCTTCGAACGGACCGACCGTTCGCGTGAACATTTAGAACCCCATTGACGTCTATTGGATTTGAACGTTCGAATTCAAAAGTGCTCATTTCAAAGCCTAATATGCAAGTTATTGTCGTAAAACGTCTTTGAGAACCCGGGTCTTGCCCCAGGGAACATGTATCAATGGAAAAAAAGTTTTAAAAACGGTCGTTTTTTTCTGGAGCAGTGATTTTAATGATGCTTAAATTAAAAATAAAATAAAAATCCTTTAAATATTGTACCTGCTGGGTGTCTATAGTATGCCTGTGAAAACGTCTTTGAGAACCCGGGTCTTGCCCCAGGGAACATGTATCAATGGAAAAAAAGTTTTAAAAACTGTAGTTTTTTCTGGAGCAGTGATTTTAATGATGCTTATTAAAAAAAAAAAAAATCATTTAAATATTATACCTGCTGGGTGTCTATAGTATGCCTGTGAAGTGGCACGTGTTTAGAACTGTCCCTGCACAAAATGAGATTACTATAAGAAAAAAGTAATTTAATACTGCTTGCGGCTTTATTGTAATGTCTGGTCCCTGCAATATGGATGAAAATTATTGAGAAAAATAGCACAGACACAGACAGTACACACACCACGTAGCTTTAGGTGCACACTGCAGAGGACACGAGCAGTACACACTACGTAGCTTTAGGTGCAATCTGCAGAGGACACGGGCAGTACACACCAAGTAGCTTTAGGTGCAAACTACAGAGGACAAAGGCAGTACACACCATGTAGCTTTAGGTGCAAACTGCAGAGGACATGGGCAGTACACACCACGTAGCTTTAGGTGCAAACTGCAGAGGACATGGGCAGTACACACCAAGTAGCTTTAGGTGCAAACTACAAAGGACAAAGGCAGTACACACACCACATAGCTTTATGGTGCACACTGCAGAGGACACAGGCAATATACTAGCTGTTGTGCTAGCTGAAAATACTGCAGCTAGCACAGTCACCTGCCTGCCAGTAAATTAGGAAATTAAGAAGAGCTGATCTAGCTAAACTATACAGTGTATAAATATATATACAACACCTGGGATGCATATATATCCTCTACACACTGTAACTTTAACTGACTGGGCTGTCTGCCTGCCTGCTCTATCTACCTACTAAAATTGACACTCTCTCTCTGTCTTCTCTCTTTTACCCACCGCAACACACTACACAAGGCCGACCTGCAGGCGGCCTTTTATAGTGTGGGGCGTGTATTAAACCCCCTGAGCCATAATTGGCCAAAGCCACCCTGGCTTTGGCCAATTATGGCTCTCCGTTTTTTGCAAGCTGTGATTGGCCAAGCATGCGGGTCATAGTGCATGCTTGGCCAATCATCAGCCAGCAATGCACTGCGATGCCGCAGTGAATTATGGGCTGTAAAATGTAACGTGAATTTGGCGCAAATGGCCCAGAACGTTCGTAATTCGGCGAACAATCGAACATATGATGTTCGAGTCGAACATGAGTTTGACTCGAATACGAAGCTCATCCCTAGTGAGGAGTTCAAAAACAAGTGTGTCTTGCCTACAGTCAAGCATGGTGGTGGGAGTGTCATGGTCTGGGGCTGCATGAGTGCTGACAGCACTGGGGAGCTACAGTTCATTGAGGGAACCATAAATGCCAAGATGTACTGTGACATTCAGAATCAGAGCATAATACCCTCCCTTCAGAGAACACACCATAATACACTCCCTTCAGAGAACACACCTCCAAGATGACCACTGCCTTGCTAAAGAAGCTGAAGGTAAAGGTGATGGACTGGCCAAGCATGTCTGCAGACCTAAACCCTATTGAGCATCTGTGGGGTATACTCAAATGGAAGGTGGAGGAAACCAAGACCTCTAACATCCACCAGCTCCATGATGTCATCATGGAGGAGTGGCAGAGGACTCCAGTGGCAACCTGTGAAGCTCTGGTGAACTCCAGGTTTGCACTAGGGAAGACACACAGGCTACACACCACTCCAAGCAACCCGTGGGTGCATCCACATATGTTGAGAATCAATATAGATAAGTGATGAAGATAGCAGCACTCCAAAGCAGATAAAAAATAAACCTTCTTTGAGTATATCCAAGTCAAATCACAGGAAAACACTGAATTCATTATGTTCGCCAAAACCTGCATGGTAAAACATTGTTGGTACATTGTAAAGTTTTTCAACTTTATTTTTCACTTCTTTTCTGTGTGCCCTAGCAGGGCGTTTATCCAGTGTGGAAAAATTCAAGTCACTGCACATGATGTGAACAAGCCTTAAAAACTGTCATAACAATGAGGACACTGTGAAATGTATTATGTTTTCTGGGAAAATAATCATTTTGTTTTCCATCCACATAACTGTGCCTTGGGAAAGATTTTAAAATACTGCACGAACAGAGCAGATTGTTTAAAATTCCTATTTCATATAATGACTGAGCTAAATAATGTATCTAAAAAAAACATGCAACGCTCATATGTAATATAGGGTAGAAATATATTGGGGACGGGTCATAAGTTTACATATCCTGGCAGAATTTATGATTTTTTCTTTAATATCAATGACAGCTTGAAGTCTTTTGTGGTATTTGTGGATGAGGCTCTTTATCTTCTCAGATGGTAAAGCTGCCCATTTCTCTTGGCAAAAAGCCTCCAGTTCTGTAAATTATTGGGCTGTCTTGTATGAACCAGAGTGGCTCAATGATATTGAGGTCAGGAGACTGAGATGGCCACTCCAGAACCTTCACTTTATTCTGCTGTAGCCAATGACAAGTTGACTTGGCCCTGTGTTTTGGATCATTGTCTTGTTATAATGTCCAAGTACGTCCCATGTGCATCTTTTTGGCTGATGAATGCAAATGTTCCTCCGGTATTTTTTGATAACATACTGCATTCATCTTGCCATCAATTTTAACCAAATTTCCCTTTGCCTTTGTAGTTCACACCCCCCCAAAACATCAGCGATCCACATCCGTGTTTCACAGTAGGAATGGCGTACCTTTCCTCATAGGCCTTGTTAACTCCTCTCCAAATGTAGTGTTTATGGTTGTGGCCAAAAAGCTCATCACTCCAAATGACGTTGTGTCACAAGGTTTGAGGCTTGTCTCTGTGCTGTTTGTCGTATTGTAAGTGGGATACTTTGTGGCATTTGCGTAGTAATGGCTTTCTGAAGAATCTGGTGACTCGACCATGCAGCCCATCTTTCTTCAAGTGCCTCCTTACTGTGCATCTTGAAACTGCCACATCACATGTTTTCAGAGAGTCCTGTATTTCACCTGAAGTTATTTGTGGGTTTTTCTTTGCATCCCAAACTATTTTCCTGGCAGTTGTGGCTGAAATCTTAGTTGGTCTACCTGACCGTGGTTTGGTTTCAACAGAACCCCTCATTTTCCACTTCTCGATTAGAGATTGAACACTGCTGATTGGAACTCTAAATTCCTTGGATATCTTTTTACATCCCTTTCCTGTTTTATACAGGTCAACTACCTTTTCCTGCAAATCTTTTGACAGATCTTTTGCTTTCCCCATGACTCAGAATCCAGAAACGTCAGTGCAGCACTGGATGAAAGATGCAAGGGTCTATTAGGAGTCCAGAAACTCATTGACCTTTTATACACACACCAATTACAAGCAAACAGATCACAGGTGAGGATGGTTACCTTTAATAACCATTCAAACCCCTTTGTGTCAACTTGTGTGCATGTTATCAGGCCAAAGTCACCAGGGTATGTAAACTCTTTATCAGGGTTATTTGGGTAGTTTCTGTTGTAATTATGCTTTTAAAAGAGTAAACACAGTTGATTGATAATAAATGGCTTCAGCCAAACACTAACCATGAGTGAAATAAATGTTTTTGTGTTATCATTCATATTCTCTGAAAAATGGACAAGAAATATATACCGTATTTATCGGCGTATACCGCGCACTTTTTTGCCCTGAAATTCAGGGTAAAATCGTGGGTGCGCGATATATACGCCGATACCCGCTTCCCGCGCCGAGTTTGAATCACTGTGCCGGCATATACCGAGCGCAGTACACTCGGGTATAGTCGGGCAGGCTTGGCTCCTCTCGCGGTCACGTCCTGGACGTACAGGACGTGACCGCGAGAGGAGCCGAGCCTGCCCGACTATACGCGAGTGTCAGCGCGGGAAGCGGGGAGGACACCACAGAAGGACGCCGGACCCGACGAGGAGGACTCCACCGAAGCCGCAGACGGACGCCGGACCCGACGAGGCCGCCGATGGATGCCGCGCAAGACACCAAAACTGTAAGTACTAAAATGATTTTTTTTACAGGAATGCGGGTCCACTTTAGGGGTGCGCGCAATACCCCGGAGCGCGTAATACCCCGATAAATACGGTATATATAATTTGTTCTGTGCTATGTAGCTAGAATAACGTTTGTTCATAGCCTGTATATTTTTCTATACAACTGCAGCTTTTTATATTTGAAGCTAGGAATAACTACGGTGTTTAAAAAAAATCTGCCAATAGAGAAATATGGAAATGCTGTTGCTAATCTCCTCTTCTGAAATGTTGTCTACTTGTCATAGTGATCCTTAGGCTTCAATACACACTAACCCAGAACAAGTGTGCAGATAAGAACATGTCTCTGTCTCTGTCTCTGAGGCCTCATTCACACAGGACGTTTAAAAAAACACCAGCATTAAAAAACGCATTTTTGAATAGCATTTATGGGCTATCCCTTGTTTTTTGGCATTAGCGTTTTTTTGGCATTTGTTCAGTAAAATCACTCACTATAATGTAAAAACGAATAAAACCGACAAACGTGTTTAGCGGTGTTAAACAGCGTTTTTCGTTTTTATAGCTTAACAGCCTCTGCTCCTGGACGCACCTACTACTGCCCCTAAACGCTTATGCCTCCAAATGCCTTTGAAAGTTTATGTGTGCATGGGCACATAGACTAACATGGGGGGGCGTTTAGAGGCAGTTAAAAAAATTCCGATGCCCCTAACAGCAGCTGTAAAAACGTCATGTGTGCATGAACCCTGAGACTTGCTTAGGCTCCATTCACACAGATGTTTAGCCACAGTGCAAATCCTAGCGGCAGGAATCTACTGATTGCTGCTGCAAGGTTTTACAGCTGCAAGCAGATAGCTGCGGCTGCTGAGCCCGTACACTGCAATGACAGGCTGTCGGCAGAAACATGCTATTCGTGCCTCTTCTTCCCACAGCCGGTAATTACTTTAGGTGATCATGGCTGGATGCATTTTGTGTGCACAGGCATAAATTGCTGCACCCGCAGAGAGCAGTAGATTCCTGCCACTGGGATTCACACTGTGGCTAAACGCCAATGCGAATGGAGTCTTGCTTGTTCCAGACTGTATTTAAGCCAGGGGAGCATAACAGCCGCATAACATAGCAAACATTTCAAAGCCAGACATTTTTGACATTTTTGGATTTGCTTAATTAGTAATTAATTTGCTTAACGAATAAAATTCAAAGTACTAACAATAATTTACAAAGCCATCCACAACTCTGCCCCCAGCTACATCACTAACCTAGTCTCAAAATATCCAGCAAGCCGCTCTCTGCGGTCCTCCCAAGACCTCCTGCTCTCTAGCTCCCTTGTCACCTCCTCCCATGCTCGCCTACAGGATTTTGCCAGTGCTTCCCCGATCCTTTGGAACTCCCTACCCCAATCTGTCTGACTGTCCCCTAATCTATCCATATTTAGACAATCCCTGAAAACTCTTCTCTTTAAAGAAGCTTATGCTGCTTCTAACTAACACTGTTTTACTTTCTCGATTAGCTCATTCCCCACAGCTATTACCTTTTGTATCAACTGACCTAGATTATAAGCTCTAGCGAGCAGGGCCCTCTGATTCCTCTTGTACCAAATTGTAATGCAACTGTATAGCCAACTTTTATTTTGTTAAGCGCTGTGCAAACTGTTGGCGCTATATAAATCCTGTAGAATAATAATAATTAGTATCTGAACTTATAAGAAGGCTGCAAAGCATTTATTGCATCATAAATGTTATTTTATTTTAATTGACCAAGACTATACAATACAATCAGTAAATCATCAGGTGGGATTTCACACAGGAAGCTTACCTCTTCCAAAAGGACACATTGTCCTGTAATGCTTGACACAATGGCTGTGATGACCTGTCGTATGAATGGGAGTGATGGCAGCACAGTGTCTTGGTGGTTAGCACTTCTGCCTTGCAGCACCTTGGTGTGCTCAGTCTAAATTCTGCCCAGTACACTTTCTGCTTGAAGTTCGTATGTTCTCCCTATGGTTGTGTGAGTTCCTTTCCACACGCCATAGACCTGTTACAAGGTTTATTGGTCATAGTATGTGTAGATAGGTACCTTAGATTGTAAGCTCCTTGAACTAATGTGAATGTATAGTATGTAAAGGGCTGTATAAATGATTAGTGCTTTATAAATATCTGTAATAAAGGAATAAAAAATGACTATAACCGCTAAGTCCGATGCTGTAAAATGACTTTTTAATGATTACAGTAATTACCGTATTTATCGGCATATAACACGCACAGGTGTAAAACACGCACCTTCATTTTAAGAGGGAAGTTTCAGGAGAAAAATGTTTTAAATAAAGAACTTTGATGCAAAATAAGGGTGAGTTCCCATCAATGCAGCTTGCTCAATGCCCATTTGCAGCTTCACAATTGCCCATCAATGCAGCTTGATCAATGCCCATCCACAACCTCACCATTGCCCATCAATGCATCTTAATCAATGCCCATCTCTAGCCTCACAATTGCCCATCAATTCAGCTTGATTAATGCCCATCTGCATCCTCCCAATTGCCATAAATTTAGCCTGATCAATGCCCATATCAAGGAGGGGGGTGGTATGAGCGACATCAGATTACATACAGCGAGAATCTCCTGTTTAATCGGCGGCCTCTTTAATACAAAGTCCCGCATCATGGACTGGCTTCTATGATAGACAGAACACTGGTCCAATGCCGACCCAGGAGACGTTAAACAGGAGATTCTCGCGGTATTTGTAATCTGACGGTGCTCGTCCCGCCCCCTCCCCGTTCTCCCCGAGGCAGCCCAAATTTCAGTATTGGCGTATAACACGCACACACTATTTGCAACCGATTTGCAGGGTGAAAAAGTGAGTGTTATACGCCAATAAATACAGTATTAATAACAAACATATTTGTGCTCTGGTGACCCCAGTCTACCAACTCTTAATTTCCCATTTGTATTTATATCAGGTAAAACATTTTATTTTCCAATAATATCTTGGACTTTGGAAAATACAACAATTATCACATAGGTTAGGTTTAAATATTATTTAACAACTTAAGCCCCAGACCATTATGCAGCTTAAAGAACGGGCCACTTTTTGCGATTCGGCACTGCGTCGCTTTAACTGACAATTGCGCGGTCGTGCGACGTGGCTCCCAAACAAAATTGGCTTATTTTTTTTCCCACAAATAGAGCTTTCTTTTGGTGATATTTGATCACCTCTGTGGTTTTTATTTTTTTGCGTTATAAACAAAAATAGAGGGACAATTTTGAAATAAAATCAATATATTTACTATAATAAATATCCCCCAAAAATATATAAAAAAACTTTTTTTTTCCTCAGTTTAGGCCGATACATATTCTTCTACATATTTTTGGTAAAAAAAAAATAGCAATAAGCGTTTATTGATTGGTTTGCGCAAAATTTATAGCGTCTACCAAATAGGGGATAGTTTTATGGCATTTTTATTAATATTTTTTTTTCTAGTAATGGCGGCGATCATTTTTTTTTATCATGACTGCGACATTATGGCGGACACATCGTACACTTTTGACACTATTTTGGGACCATTGTGAATTTTAAAGCTAACAGTGCTATAAAAATGCACTGGTTACTGTAAAAATGACACTGGCAGTCACGGAGAAGAGGACCGGGTCGTGAGCGCGCTGCCGGCGGCGCGCTCGTGACCCACGGCTGGGATCCTTAAGGGGACGTACATGTACGCTCTTGTGCCCAGCCGTGCCATTTTGTCGACGTATATCGTCGTGCAGCGGTCCTCAAGCGGTTAAATAAAGTGCAGCGCTAGAACAATAGAGCACAATTCATGCCAATAGAACAATGCATGTAATATGTGCAAAGACAACCAAGTTTATAATAAAGTGCAATCCTATGCAATCATTTAAATGTCAAAAGTGTAAAAATATTTAAATGTTAAATTCTACAACAAATATGCATTGTTTGCATTGCATGTGAAAAATATTGTGTAAGCAGAAAAAGTTTATATGCAGCTGAGTTTCATCAGAAAGAGTCCCTATTCACATAATTCTCTGTTCCCAATGAGATTGAACTACAGCTATATGGATGTTTTTCTTCAGCTAAATACCATACGTATGTGTTTTTGGGTTGGAAAAGAAATTGACACAAACGTAGGAAAAACATGCAAACTCCATGCAGAATGTGTCCATGAAAGGCAGGTAAGAAACCAGGACTTTGCCAAAGTGCATACCACCAGACTGCATGGGCTTCCGCTCCATAGGGCAAGGGAGGGCACTTGCCCCCCCCCCTAGAAACCAGTGCCATGATCCTCGGGGAGAAAAACAGCAGGCAGGAAGCAAGGCGGCGGCACAGCGAATCCAATTAGAGACGCTCTCTCTCTCTTCTAGCTCCAGCTGACAGAGAGGGGGAGGGGGGCGATCGGGGGAGATATACAGTACAGCCAGCCCACGGCTCTCCTCTCCCTGTCACAACGCCGCTGCCGAGTTCTCTGGTAAATGATATTGTTATTCAAAGTTGCTAGTTTCTTGATAGTTGCATCAGGTTTCTCAAACCTTTGCATGCCTGTGCTTTATGTGATAATGACTAAGCCCCTCCCCTTCATGACATTGTCAAAAAGGAATCGAGCATGGGCGACCTTAAAATGATGCCCCCTCCCCCTGCAAAAAAGTTCAGCGGACGCCCATGCCAGACTGTTCTTAGCTTTGTAAATAAAATAGTTTATTGGAGGACTTGGGATCTTCCCATGACCTGTATTGTTCTACAAAATGTTCATGAGATATAATTCCTCACCATTTCATTGTATTATGAATGATGCTCTGTCCAAGCTGGGTATGATTAAACAATAGTAGAAAAGCTAATTTTATGTTGCCGTCATCCCTATGCAGTACATGTAGGACAGTGAACCCCTCTTATTTGTGGGGCTTTATAGCAACACAGATATATAGACACGTTTTTACAAAATATCTGCAATCTTTATTACTACAAAAAAATAAAAATAAATTGTACAACTAAAGATTGCAGATATTTTATAAACATTTGTCTATATATCTATGTTGCTATAAATCCCCACAAGAGGGGTTCATTGTCCTACCTAAGCTGTGACTGATGAGAATTTGTAAAGGTGCGCTGTCTTTTAAACAAATAAAAGTGCTCAGCGCTAAAAAACATCATACATATATAATTACATAAAACATTCTAATATATACAGAATTTTTTTAGGTAATTATTTATTTGTCACAATTTTTAGCACTGAGAACTTTTGTTCATTTAAATAGACAGTGCATTTTTACCAATTCTAATTCCTCATATCTAGTTTTCAGATATTTGTATGCGGCAGTCTCCTTTTTTATTATTATTTTCTGATGAAAAGTCCATAAAGAAGTTGATTCCAAAGTGAATGAAGGGTCGATATCCAAAGTAAATCAAGGTGATTGTCAGAGAAGATCTGGATGCACTTTTTGGCTTACGGGAAGATTGGAGTCACTAATTCTTCTCTTCCCAGGAAAACTGAATGGGACACTGTTTTATTTTTAACTTTTCCTCATTTCACCTTTTTTTCTTTTTATGGTCACATATATTTTTCTTTTTTTTTGGGGTTAGGATTGCAAATATCTTAATATATATATTTTTTTATTGATTCATTAATTTGGTAACTTATTTAGCGCTGCACCTTCTTATGTTATCTATTTTGTTTAAAGTTTTTTGTACTGAACTTTTATGTCGCGTACACACAACCGTTATTCATGTCATGGAAAAAAACGACGTTTTTCTCTACGTGATTTGTCGTGATTCCTCTCAAGCCTGCCTTGCATGCACACGTTCGTGAAAAAAAAATGCTCGAGCAAAGCGTGGTGACGTACAACACATACGACGGCACTATAAAGGGGAAGTTCCATTCGAATGGCGACACCCTTTGGGCTGCTTTTGCTAATTTCCCCGTATCATAACTTGCTTCTGAGCATGCGTGTTTTTTTCCCCCTCATTAACCACTTAAGGACTGCCTCCTGCAGATATACGTCGGCAGAATGGCACGGCTGGGCACAAGCACGTACCTGTACGTCCTCTTTAAGTGCCCAGTCGTGGGCGCATGCCCGCGACCAGGTCCGGAGCTCTGTGACCACGGCCGCAGTTTTATATCTTTTGGGGGGGGGATATTTATTATAGCAAAAAGTAAAAAGATATTGCATTTTTTTCAAAATTGTCACTCTATTTTTGTTTATAGTGCAAAAAATAAAAACAGCAGAGGTGATCAACTGCCACCAAAAGAAAGCTCTATTTGTGGGAAAAAAAGGACGCCAATTTTGTTTGGGAGCCACATCGCAAGACCGCGCAATTGTCAGTTAAAGCGACGCAGTGCTGAATCGCAAAAACTGGCCAGGTCCTTTACCTGCATAAAGGTCTGGGTCTTAAGTGGTTAAAGCGTACACACGACCATTTTTCACGGCGTGAAAAAGAACTATGTGAAAAACGGCGAGAAAAAATAGAGCGGATTCCAAATTATTTTAAGGCCATTTTTCTCGTTGAGAAAAATGCTCTGGAGCTTACACATGACCGTTTTTCACAACCAATTTAAAAAATTGCATTTTTCTTGTCATGAAAAATGGTCGTGTGTGCGCGGCATTCGTTTTAGCTGCTTTTTCACTTCTAATATTATTGATTTTTACTGAATATTTATCACTTTTTAGCGCAGCGTCAGCCTTGGGGCTCTTTTTTCCAATATGATGATAATAATGATAGAACCCACTACAATAAAAGCTTACTGCATTTTGCACACAGTTGCTGCACATTACTCTTTTTTAGTAAAGGGCTAGTCTAAAAGTAATATTTTAGTTACACAGTGCCTTGAAAAAGTATTCATACCCCTTGAAATTCTTCACATTTTGTCATGTTACAACCAAAAACATAAATGTTTGTTTTTTATTGTGATGTTATGTGATAGACCAACACAAAGTGGCACATAATTGTGAAGTGGAAGGAAAATGATAAATAGTTTTCATTTTTTTTTTTTTTTACAAATAAATATGTGAAAAATGTGGCATGCATTTGTATTCAGCGCCATTTACTCTGATACCCCTAAATAAAATCTAGTGGAACCAATTGCCTTCAGAAGTCCCCTAATTAATGAATAGAGTCCACCTGTGTGTAATTTAATCTCAGTAATAATGCATCTGTTCTGTGAAGCCCTCAGAGGTTTGTTAGAGAACCTTAGTGAACAAACAGCATCATGAAGGCCAAGGAACACACCAGACAGGTCAGGAATAATGTTGTGGAGGAGTTTAAAGCAGGGTTAGGTTATAAAAATATATCCCAAGCTTTGAACATCTCGCAGAGCACTATTCAATCCATCATCTGAAAATGGAAAGAGTATGGCACAACTGCAAACCTACCAAGACATGGCCGTCCACCTAAACTGACAGGCTGGGCAAGGAGAGCATTAAACAGAGAAACAGCCAAGATGCCCATGGTAACTCTGGAGGAGCTGCAGAGATCCACAGCTCAGGTGGGAGAATCTGTCCACAGGACAACTATTAGTCATGTACTCTACAAATCTGGCCTTTATGGAAGAGTGGCAAGAAGAAAGCCATTGTTGAACGAAAGCCATAAGAAGTTCCGTGTGCAGTTTGCGAGAAGCCATGTGGGGGACACAGTAAACATGTGGAAGAAGGTGCTCTGGTCAGATGAGACCAAAATATTTTTTTTTGGCCTAAAAGCAAAACGCTATGTATGGCAGAAAACCAACGCTGCACATCACCCTGACCACACCATCCCCACTGTGAAACATAGTGGTGGCAGCATCATGTTGTGGGAATGCTTTTCTTCAGCGGGGACAGGGAAGCTGGTCAGAGTTGATGGGAAGATGGATGGAGCCAAATACAGGGCAATCTTAGAAGAAAACCTGTTAGGCCCCATACACACGATAGAATCCATCCGCTGAAAAATCCCAGCAAATGGGTTTCAGCGGATAGATCCTATGGTGTGTACACTCCAGCGGATCTGTTTCCGCGGATATTTCTCCCCTGGGATGGATTCCAGCAGATCGAATATTTGCTGACATGCCAAACAAATCTATCTGCTGGAATCCATCCCAACGGATGGATCCGCTGGTCTGTATAGACTCACCAGATCCATCCGTCCGAAGGGATCCCCCGCATGCGTCGTAATGATTCGGCGCATGCATGGAATTCCTTATATGACAGCGTCGCGCACGTCGCCGCGTCATAATCGCGGCGACGGAGCGACACGTCATCGCCAGAGGATTTCGGCGCGGATTTCAATGCGATGGTGAGTACACTCCATCGCATAGAAATCCGCGGAAATCCTCGAGACGATTTATCCGTGGAAACGGTCCGCTGGACCGTATCCGCGGATAAATCCTCCCGTGTGTATGGGGCCTAAGAGTCTGCCAAAGACTGGAGACTGGGGCAGCGGTAAATCTTCCAGCAGGACAGCAACATACAGCCAGAGCTACAATAGAAGGTTTAGATTAAAGCATATTTATGTGTTAGAATGGCCCAGTCAAAGTCCAGACCTAATTCCAATTGAGAATCTGTGACAAGACTTGAAAATTGCTGTTCACGGACACTATCCATCCAATCTGACAGAGCTTGAGCTATTTTGCAAAAAATAATGGGCAAAAATTTCACTCTCTAGATGTGCAAAGCTGGTAGAGACATCCCGAAAAAACCCTTGCAGCTGTAATTGCAGATAAAGGGGGTTCTACAAAGTAATGATTCAGGGGGGCTGAATACAAATGCACGCCACACTTTTCACATATTTATTTGTAAAACATTTTGAAAACCAATTATCACTTTCCTCCCACTTCACAATTATGTGCCACTTTGTGTTGGTCTATCACATACAATCCCAATAAAATACATCAATTTTTTTGGTTGTAGCATGACAAAATTTTGAAAATTTCAAGGGTTATGAATACTTTTTCAAGGCACTGTAGATGAGTTTGTGTCTTTCAACTGAATAAATATGTAGCTATGTAATTTCTTTTTTTATTTAACATTTTTTTCTGTTGTTCTAAATCAGGGGTGCTCAACCTGTGGCCCTCTGATGTGGCCTGCAACCTCAAACCAGGGAAGCCCATGCTCTGGGATGGCGGGATGGGAAGCCCAGATCACAATCAATGGGTTGCCAACCCGCCATCCCAGAGCATCAGAGTGAATGGAGTCAGTGCCGGCAGTGGAGGAAGCAGGCGACCACGGAGGGAGCAGGAGTTGCATAAGCCAATGTTTCCTCTGTAGTGCCAGCTCCTGTCGTAGGTGGAGTGATACCGAGTGCACTTCACCTGGGACTTTTCTAGCAGCCTGGAGAGCAATGCCAGCAGAAGCTGGAAAAGGAAAAGAAGGTCAGTATATTAAACATCACATATACTGCTTTCACACTGATTTACTGCACCTGCGGCTTTCCTGCAGGTTAGCTTCACTGAGCCATAGACTTCAATTATATCCCACGGTCTTGGTACGCTTTTTGAAAGCGCACCGATACTCCTGAATGCAGGAATGTACAGCAGTGTGGCAGGTCCGTCTTAATAGCATCATGGGCCCCTGGGCAAAGTAATGCTCTGGGGCCCCTACAATGATGACAGTGCAGGTAAACAGACATCAAGTAGGTAGGAGGCAGATTGCCTCCCCTGTGTATCTATCACTCTCAGTGCCATCATAGGCCCCCCAATTTGGGGGCAGCGTGGGCTCAAAGACCAGCTGCTTTGGGGAAAGTGCAGGGGCCCCTCATGCAGCTGGGGCCCCTGGACAGTGCCCAGGTGTACCCTCTCATTGAGACAGCCCTGCAGTGTGGTGCGCTGCACAGCTGTACAGTGACATGCAATCCTGTCTAATGCACTGCAGTAAAATGCAGCATATCTGCATTTTATCTTAGCTCTGGGCTGCATTGCAGTGTGAATATGACACATTGAAAACAATTGATATAAATTAAATTTGCGTATAGTGTTGAATAATCGGGCAATTGCCAGTTAAAGTAGCACAGTGCTGAATAGCAAAAATGCCCTGATCACAAAGGGGGTAAAAGTGGTTAAAATAAAAATGAAAATATTTATTACACCATACTAGCTTACCTAAGCTTCAATATCGTAAATCTCTAGCCATGCACATGGTGAATGCAGCAAGACTTTGCATACCTGTCCACTGAAGGTCACCTCAACCTCTCACTATTGGAGAATGGCTTACTCCTCTTGGTAAGATAGAAGACATGGAGGAACTGTATATCTTAGGCTCCTTTCACACAGGGCAGACTCTGCCAGGAGTCCGCTTGCTCATCAATGGATCTGCTCGCTGATCCCCGCTGAGCAGGCGGGTGGCTGGTCCGTGTCCGATCTGTTTGTGTATACTGTGTGTGTGTACTGTGTGTATATTTATAAGTATATATTTTAATAAGTGATCACATACCCTCTGTTCTCAGCTGCATAAAGGAGCTCAGATTCAGCAGTGGCCGGTCTATAAGGGGCTCAGGGGTGCCGCCCCCCTTCTTTGCATGCGGAGATGCATGCAGAATATGCCAGACTTATAGGTTTCTATGAGTTTTTTTTATGCCACATGATTAGAGCCTGAGACTCTAATTGGCCTGAACCCACCCACTTGTAACACTAGAGAATTAATATTAGCTATTGTTTTCCAGCTTCTCCTCCTGACCAATCAGGGCAGAAGGCGGATCGGGTTGGCCGGGAAGAGAAGCAGAGGAAGCCACAGTGGGGCTGAGTGCAGGGGGACCATGAAGGGGTTAGCGTGGGGGGACCGCAAAGGGGTGAGTGTGAACCTGGAGGGGGGGTTGTTTGCCGCCCTCCCCCAAAAAGTTTAGCACCAGCCCCCACTGCTCTGATTGCTAGGGAATGGCGAATGGTTGTTGGGGAGGGGGGGGGGGGGGGTAATGGGAGCATAGGTCTGATCAGGAGAGCATGCTGAGTTCCCAGCAACTCTAGAAAACTGACCACAGCAGGTTTTCCGCTTAGTGTGGTCAGTTCTTATTAGGAGACCGGAGGGACTGGCAGAATCACCAAAGGAAGTAATACAAAGAGAACAGGCTACTTTCTCATACAAGTACATGGTACAGCAGGCACATATCAATAACATGGGTTTACATAATATATCCTTAACTGTTTGTTTTGTATCTATTATATTTTTTATCCAAGCTTGTTGCAAGTAGCCTGAATACACCAGTTCTTATACGAGCTTTAATAACTCTGGAGGCGTAGAATTCTTGACAAAACCGACCACAGGAGAAAGAGCGCTTTGCCTTGTAATCAGTGCTTTGTAACAATTGATTAAAGAAAGACTCCTGTGGACACAAAAAACTTTATATGCTTCCGTGCTTTCAAAGCACCTTTTCATAAGCCACTGCGCTGGCTTCCTCCTCCTCCCAGTGTATGCTTTAGGAGCTGGAATTAGCATTTTCTTTAAGGTCCTAAGAGCCTGGTCTGATCACAAAGCTTGTTGCGAGTCCTTTTCATGGACTAATTTCCACTAATCACTTTCAAATAGACCATATTTTTACCATAGCAAGGTTCCGAATTTTATGGCCAGTGGTATTCATAGTACTAATAGTATAAGGTGGGTGGATTTTAGGAGATGAGCAAACTGTTGCTGCTTTTCTTCCATATTCATACAAGTTGGTTTTTCCACATTGGGATTTTATATGATAGACCAACACAAAGTGGCACATAATTGTGAAGTAAAAGGCAAATGATAAATGGTTTTCATTTTTTTTTACAAATAAATATGTGAAAAGTGTGGCGGACATTTGTATTCAGCCCCCCTGAGTCATTACTTTGTTGAACCACCTTTCACTGCAATTACAGCTGAAAGTCTTTTTGGGGACGTCTCTACCAGCTTTGCACATCTGGGGAGTGACATTTTTGCCCATTCGTCTTTGCAAAATAGCTCAAGCTCTGTCAGATTGGATGGAGAGCGTCTGTGAACAGCAACTTTCAAGTCTTGTCACAGATTCTCAATTGGATTTAGGTCTGGACTGTGACTGGGCCATTCTAATGCCGCGTACACACCATCACTTTATGTGATGAAAAAAAACGACACTTTCTGTGAAGTAAAAAATGACGTTTTTGAAACTTCAATTTTCAAAGACGAAGTTGCCTACACACCATCGTTTTCTCACAATGATCTTGCAAAGTGAGGTTACGTTCACCACGTTTTTCCATTGAAGCTTGCTTCATAAGTAGCTTCTGGGCATGCGTGGATGAAAAAACGTCTTAGAAAACGACGTTTTTTGCTACACACGGTCAATTTCTGTGAAGTAAAAAGTGCACTTTTGAAAAACGACACATAAAATTGAAGCATGCTTCAATTTTTTTTGGTCGTTTTTTACAAGACATAAAACAACGTTTTCCCCCACACACAGTCAATTAAAGTGACGTTTTTAAAAACGTTATTTTTTTTCATCACATAAAGTGATGGTGTGTACGCGGCATAACACATGAATATGCTTTGATCTAAACCAGGGGTGCCCAACCAGTGACCCGCGGAGCCCTCTGATGTGGCCCGTGACCTCCTGCTCTGGGATGGATGGTTGGCAAGCCCAGATTGCAGGTTGCGGTCCCTGCCAACCCAGGGCATCAGTGTTGTGAATGAAAACAGCGGTAGAGGAAGCAAGGGCTTTTCAGAAAGTGCTCCACACCCGCAGGATATAATTGACGTCTATGGCAAAGTGGAGCTAACCGCTAGGAAAACCACAGGTACACTGCGCCGCACCCACATTGTGCGAAGACCACAGACCATCAGTGTAAAAGCAGCCTTAGGCCCCTTTCACATGATTGGTCCAACCCATTTGGACCCTCTATTTATCTCTATGGAGCGGCAGATGTAAACAGACTTTTGTCCGCTTACATCCACCTAACTCCAATCCAATCTGTTTAAAAAAAAACAGAAGTTAATCCCTCTCCTTCCATCTGATTGGATCAGAGGGCCCATAGAGTAGATTTGGCTGTGTCTGTTTTGCATATGGAGACTGGACACAGAACTGTGATCTGCCCACTCCGCTCATTGTGGCCCACAACTGGTTACTAAGTCGCTTAAGTGGCCCTCTGCCTTCAAAAGGTTGGGCACCCCTGATCTAAAGCATTCTCTTGTAGCTCTAGCTGTATGTTTAAAGTTGTTGTTCTGCTGGACTTCTGCCCGAGTTTCAAGTCTTTTGCAGACTCTAAGGCCTCGTACACACGATAGGTTAACCAGAGGACAACGGTCTGATGGACCGTTTTAATCGGTCAAAACCGATCATGTGTGGGCCCCATAGGTTATTTAACCATTGATTAAAAAAAAGCCAGTTTGTTTTAAATTTAACCAATGGATTCCTAACCGATGGGAAAAAAACAATCGTTAGTAGGCACAACCATCGGTTAAAAATCCACGCATGCTCTGAGTCAAGTCGACGCATGCTTGGAAGCATTGAACTTTTTTTTCAGCACGTCATTGTGTTTTACGTCACTGTGTTCTGACACGATCGTTTTATTAACCGATGGTGTGTAGGCGTGACGGGCCATCAGTCAGCTTCATTGGTTAACCGATGAAAACGGTCCATCGGTCCGTTTTCATTGGATGGACTAATCGTGTGTACGAGGCTTAACCGGTTTTCTTCTAAGATTGCCCTGTATGTGGCCCCATCCATCTTCCCATTAACTCTGACCAGCTTCCCTGTCCCTGCTAAAGAAACGCATCCCCACAACATGATGCTGCCACCACCATGTTTCACGTTGGGGATGGTGTGTTCAGGGTGATGTGCAGTGTTAGTTTTCTGCCACACATAGCATTTTGCTTTTAGGCCAAAAATTCAATGTTGGTCTCATCTGATCAGAGCACCTTCTTCCACATGTTTGCTGTGTTCCCCACGTGGCAAACTGAAAATGAGACTTCTTAAGGCTTTCTTTCAACAGTGGCTTTCTTCTTGCCACTCTTCCATAAAGGCCAGATTTGTGGAGTGCACGACTAATAGTTGTCCTGTGGACAGATTCTCCCACCTGAGCTGTGGATCTCTGCAGCTCTTCCAGAGTTACCATGGGCCTCTTGGCTGCTTCTCTGGTTAATTCTCTTCTTACCCAGTCTGTCAGTTTAGGTGGACGGCCAAGTCTTTGTAGGTTTGCAGATGTGCCATACTCTTTCCATTTTCAGATGATGGATTGAACAGTACTCCATGAGATGTTCAAAGCTTGGGATATTTTTTTTATAACCTAACCCTGCTTTAAACTTCTCCACAACTTTATCCCTGACCTGTCTGGTGTGTCCCTTGGCCTTCATGATGCGGTTTGTTCACTAAGGTTCTCTAACAAACCTCTGAGAGCTTCATAGCTGTATTTATAGTGAGATTACATTACAAAAAGGTGGACTCTATTTACTAATTAGGTGACTTCTGAAGGCAATTGGTTCCACTAGATTTTAGTTAGGGGTATCAGAGTGAGGCTGGGTTCACACTACTACACTACTTTCATCCTACTTTGCTCTGCTACATTGGTCCTACATTTATCCTACATTGGTCCTACATCCATCCTACTTTCATGAACAGGATACTACTTTGGTCCGACTTCAATGATATTCAATGGGCCTGAAGTAGGATCAATGTAGGACCAAAAGTAGTACAGGGAGCATTTTCAAAGTCGGACCGACTTGTGTAGGACGCTACAAGACGCTCTTATAGGGAAACATTGAACACAGAGCAAAGTAGGATGAAAGTAGTGTAGTAGTGTGAACCCAGCCTGAAGGGGGCTGAATACAAATGCACGCCACACTTTTCACATTTTATTTGTAAAAAAAAAACGAAAACTATTTATCATTTTCCTTTTTACTTCACAATTATGTGCCACTTTGTGGCACATAAAATCCCAATAAAATAATATTACGTTTTTGGTTGTAACATGACAAAATGTGGAAGATTTCAACGGGTATAAATACTTTTTCAAAGCACTGTATATGGATGACCAAAAAAGGAAGAGATATGCCCTGTGATCCCTCTTGTATTGAATTGTATTGTAACTGTACTATCTGCCCTCATGTTGTAAAGCGCTGTGCATACTGTTAGCACTATATAAATCCTGTATAATAATAATAATAATAATAATAATAATAATAATAATACCTAGCTGTGCTTAGACTACTGCACTTCCTATACCCTCCATGCATGTCTTGCCAGACATTCGGATGTTACAGGTTCTTTCACCTTTGTCTTGGTGTTCAGTAACACAGAAAGAATCTGTCTGTAGAACAGGCACATTCTGAGTGCTCATTACGGCTACCTAGTTTACCCTTGTACTGATTAGTTATCATCACCAGATCATGGTAAATGATGAAAGCATTGGTCAGTTAGCTTCCTTATTGAGCAATGTACAGACACCTTTGAAGACACTCTAAACAATATTTGTATTCTCCAAAAATAAACCAAAAACATTTAGGGCTAGATTCAGGTAGCCGGGCGCATTGTTACGGCGGCGTAGCGTATCGTATTTACGCTATGCCGCCGTAAATCAGAGAGGCAAGTGCTGTATTCACAAAGCACTTGCCTCCTAAGTTACGGTGGCGTAGCGTAAATGGGGCCGGCGTAGGCGCGCCTAATTCAAATGAGTATGAGGGGGCGTGTTTTATGTAAATTGTGGTGACCCGACGTGACTGACGTTTTTTACGAACAGCGCATGCGCCGTCCGCGTACATATCCCAGTGTGCATTGCTCCAAAGTATGCCGCAAGGACGTATTGGTTTCGACGTGAACGTAAATTACGTCCAGCCCTATTCGCGAACGACTTACGCAAACAACGTAAAAAAATCAAAATTCGATGCGGGAACGACGTCCATACTTAACATTGCGTACGCCTCATAGAAGCAGGAGCAACGTTACGCTGGGAAAAGTCTTACGCAAACGACGTAAAAAAATTCCGCCGGGCGCACGTACGTTTGTGAATCGGCGTATCTAGGTCATTTGCATATTCTACGCCGAAAACGACGCCTAGCGGCCAGCGTAAATATGCACCCTAAGATACGACGGTGTAAGAGACTTACGCAGTTAAGAGAAAAATCCCCCCCATCAACACATCCATTAACAGGAAATAAAATGACTCATGTATAGTCAGCCATAGGAGAAAAGCTTTTTTTCAGTTGGAACTTGGTGGAACTCAGTTCCACTACCTTTGGCCTCCTCCTTGCACCTCCTTGCTCACCACTATCACTTGTCAACACAGAAGTCTGGATGATTGAAGCGCATTTTTTATTACATTGTAATATAAAATGAAATGGTTCAACTCACCATAATGCAGAATCAGTGGGAGCCCTGAGTGTGTCACTTGCCACGTCATCTGCCACACGTTGCAGATTGTCGCCTGCCACACGTTGCAGATTGTCACGCCTGGCACACCCTACACCACAGGTGTCAAACACAAGGTCCGCAGGCCGAATCCGACCCTCCAGGCTATTTCATGTGGCCGTCGCACCTATCCTGTAGCTACAGGAGAGCTCCAGCCCTCCTCTGGTCCTACTCCAGACCCTTAGTTTCTGCTTTCAATCAATGCATCCAGCTTCTTCCCAACAGCAGTATAAGGAAATGGGGATGCACTGTGATGTAAGGGAGAGTGGGAGACTAAACTTCTGATGGTGGGGTGGCTCTTGACATCTAATGTAAGGGGAGAGGATGCACTGGACATCTAATCTTACAGATACAACCGGCCCTTTTGAGGGCAATCATAATGCTTATGCGGCCCACAATGAAATTGAGTTTGACACCCCTGCCTTACACGTACGCCTTTGCTCCTTCATCAGCAGGAGGAGCAGCAAAAAACGAATGTCCCTTTCAGAAGAGATGCATGTTAGAAGATGGCATGAAATGTCTTGTAATGCTTATAATGTGTTGTGTTCTTGACAGGTGGCCGTTTGGATAATGATGATGAAGAGGAAGACGATGATGGGTCTGAATCAAGCAGTCCACCTCACTCATATCAGAACAAACCTCCCCCTGAAGGCTGTTGTACAACTGATGGTAAGTGCTACAGACCTTTATGTACTAATGAGTTGTTAGGTGTAAAGATAGCCAAACCTATTGTAATGATTACTGTATGTACTATATTGTCTACTTATTTTTGCATGCTCAATTATACACTGAACCAAGCAGAAAGGTCTAAATTTAATGAATAGTTTTATATATATACAGAGCTTTTTTTTTCTCAGAAAATAGGTGCAGGAACTTAACCATGACCCGTTCAGATTTCACAAACAGTAGAAGGGTCTTAAAGGGGCATTAAATACCAGAATTGCATTACATACAGAGTGCAGAGTTCAGGGGGTTACAAAGCTGTCACTTGTAAACACAGAAACCAGACTTCTGTGTTTACAAGTGATTGTGGTGAGCAGGCACCAAAGGGTCTGAGCCAGAGGTGGTGGAACTGAGTTCCCCAAAGTTCCCCCTGAAAAAAAGCCCTATATATATATATGTAGCACTACCCCCGAAGGAGCTGCTGGTTTAGATTTGGGCCTGCTGTTACCTTACTGTTCACCATGTTTGTCCTAGGGGGTCCTTCTTGAAGAGTTACAAATGTCCACACCAACACTTGGTTTCCTTTGCTTCAAACATTTTATTAACAAGTTCCTTTAGAGGGACAGGGGGTTAGGGAAGATTCAGGTACCTTACTTTGCGGATTTTGTATTTAATCTTGGATCCAGGGGGCAACTGTCCCACACTGGATTTGGCGACCACCGGATAGGCCTCTCTCACTGTCCTAGCAGCCGGTGCAAAGCTCGCTCAACAGTCTCTGCAACAGACTTGATGATCACTGTCGGGTCTTTACACGGTCCTCTGCCACAGGATCATAAAACTACACAAACACTTTGCAAAGTTCCAAAGAAAGATTACACAGCTCACGGTGCCAGGATCTTTCAGCCAAGCTGGCCGCACTGTGAGGTACTCCTCCCCATAACGCACAGCCGCGGGGACCACGCCACTGAGCTGCTTCTGGGCAAGAGGCACCCAATACACCCGGCCCATTGCAATTCCAACCTTGACCTCTGGTGAGAGCGACACCCGCAGTCAGGTGGAAGATACGCAATGCAGCCGAGCTGGAACAGAGACCCATAATTTGGCATTAAAATCTGAGCTAAACTACAGCTCAGTTAACTAAATTTACAAAATAGCGCCCACTCAACAGGAGCAGGGAGCTACATATATATCTATATAGATATAAATATATATCTATATGTTCATAGATATATCTTTATATAAATAAAACATAGTTTATTAAACTCTTGTTTCTTGTTTATAGGCTTTTGCCAGGCCGGTAAAGATCTGAGATTGGCAACTGTGTGTACCGAACAGTTTGAAGTACCTCCCGGATTCCTGTTGGTCGGTGCCAAGTCCCCTAGTTTACCGGACCATATTCTGGTGTGCGCTGTGGATAAAAGGTTTCTCCCTGATGACAATGGTCGCAATGCGCTCTTGGGTATGTTATTAACTGCATGCTCTATATATATATCTGACTGAGATTGTGATTTGTCCCGATGGCTGCAGAATGGTTACATATTGTGATTAGAGTGCAGTAGGAAGTCAGGGCAGTGTGACCTATTGCTGAGACAGAGCCAGAGCTAAAAAAAGATCAGATACAGAGAGTATGAATGTGCAATAATCGAGAAGAGATGTTCATTGGAGACCGTGACTGGAATGTATGAACTGTATAATTTATCTCCACAGAGATTTATGTGTGTGCATCTATGATTTTGTATACATGTGTTTGTGTGGTGTGTGTGTGTATACTACAGGGGTTATCCCTAAAGCTGTACTCCACACATGCACACATGAAACATATAGAAGGCAGCCCTGTTACCTGGCAAAAGATTTGTATTTCTGCCCATCCGGTCTTGAGATTTACACAGCTCTGCCACATAGTATTTACGATCTTGAGATTTACACAGCTCTGCCACAAAGCACAAAGCCGCCCGACATGCCATCCTGGACTTACTTCCGGGTATCGCGGAGCCGGCGATGTGATTGGCCGGAGCCGCGATGACGTCACTCCCGCGCATGCACGCGGGAGCCGTCGTTAACGGCATGAAGACTGGAGCAACGGCACATAGGTGCCATTGTTTCAGTTTGCCCCAGTGCGCATGTGCCGATGACTTCGGCACATGCAGACACAGGGGGATATCTCCTAAACCATGCAGGTTTAGGAGATATCCTGGGTAGCTACAGGTAAGCCTTAATATAGGCTTATGTGTAGCATAAAGTAAAAAAAAAGGGGTTTACAACCACTTTAAAATAGATTGAGTACGCATCCTATCGGGCCTATTTTTCAGACTTGGTGTTTACAAGTTAAAATCATTTTTTTTTTGCTAGAAAATGAGAACCCCCAAACAGTTTTCACCGTACATGTCTGCCCGGGGATTTCTGTATGGTGGCTGTACTCACCATCATACAGAAATCCGCGCGTAAACAATACGCGGGGCGTGTCCGCGCCGTCGCCGCGACGATGACGCGGCGACGTGCGCAGCCCTGCCAGTTCAATGCTTCCACGCATGCGTCGAAGTAATTCGACGCATGCGAGGGATGGCGGCCGCTCGGACATGTACAGTAGGTCTGTACAGACGACCGAACATGTCCGACGGGCAGGATTCCAGCGGGCATGTTTTAAAACATGTTCAGAAATATTTGCCCGCTGGAAAAAGGCCCGGCGGGCAAATGTACGCTGGAATCCTGTCCGCTCGGGCCTACACACGACCAAACATGTCTGCTGAAACTGGTCCGCGGACCAGTTTCAGCAGACATGTTCGGTCGTGTGTACGGGGCCTTAAAGGAACTCAATAAGACACAAAGATCCTGATAGCATGTAAGACACCTTAAAGCGGGGGTTCACCCAAAAATCTATTTTTAACATTACATTCAGCCGAGTTGTCCTAATGACAATCGGCTGTTTTTTTTTTTTTCGTACATACCTTATTTCACCGCCGCTTCCGGGGATATGTCTTCACCGGGACTGGGCATTCCTATCTGATTGACAGGCTTCCGATCGTCGCATACTACGCGTCACGAGTTGCCGAAAGAAGCCGAACGTCGGTGCGGCTCTATACGGCCCTGCGCACCGACGTTCGGCTTCTTTCGGCAACTTGCGGTGAAAATAAGGATTGTACGGGGAAAAAAAAAAAAAAAACAGCCGATTGTCATTAGGACAACTTGGCTGAATGTAATGTTAAAAATGTATTTTTTGGGTGAACCTCCACTTTAAGGCTGGGTTCACACTTGTACGACAAATGCTCCGACATTGGGAGCTGATGTCACATGATGTGTGAAAATCAATGTTTCCTTATGAGAGCTGTCTTAACTGGTCCGACACAACCATGGGCACTGTGTCCTTTGTACTAAAGATGAGAGGGACCTCAGCGTTCAGCTCAAAAGTCTTCATCTCTGATGGTATGGGGGTGCATTAGCATACCTCCCAACTTTCTAGGATTGGAATGAGGGACACCTATTAGCAAAAGTATGTAGGCTTAGGACACACACCCTACCACGCTCCAATTAAAGGAAAACTGTAAAAAAAAAAAAAAATATGAGATTGGTTAAACCCACAAGCGCCTTTTTTTACCACTACTATTCCTTTTATGTTGGCTTTTGGAACTTTCAAATGCAGCAATTTAGAAACTTCATGAAAGGTTTAGCACCAGGAAACACTTTTTGATCGATAATTAGTGCATTTTATATACAATTATAAAGATCAGGCCAGAATGAGGGACAAATGAGGAGGAAAAAGGGACAGAGGGACTTTGGTCCAAATCAGGGACAGTTGGGAGCTATACATTAGTGCATATGGAATGGGCAGCTTGCACATCTGGAAAGATATATATATATACATGTATATATACATATATATACATATATGCAGTATATGCTCACTCAAAAACGGGACAACATTCCTCTATCAAAACTCCAGCAACTGGTCCCTGCAGTTCCCAGATGTATACAGTGGCCCAGATTCAAGAAGCTATTGCGCCGCGCAACCATAGGTTGCGCGGCGCAATAGCTGTTTTGCTCCCGCGTAGCGAATGCCCCTGATTCAGGAACATCGCTACGCGGACTGCAGCCTAGGATATGACAGACATAAGCCTCCTTATGCCTTTATATCTCAGGCTGCATTCTTGCGTTGGCCGCTAGGGGGAGCGGCCATTGTGATCGGCGTATAGTATGCAAATTGCATACTACCACCGATTCACAAAAGTTGCGCGGGCCCTGCGCACGCAAGGTACGGAGTTTCCGTACGGCGACTTTAGCGCAAGGTTGCTCCTGCTAATAGCAGGGGCAGCCAATGCTAAAGTATAGCCGCCCTTCCCGCTCGTGAAATTTAAATTTCACGTCGTTTACGTAAGTGATTCGTGAATGGCGCTGGACGCCATTCACGTTCACTTAGAAGCAAATGACGTCCTTGCGACGTCATTTTCCGCAATGCACGTCGGGAAAGTTTCCCGACGGAGCATGCGCTGTTCGCTCGGCGCGGAAGCGCGCCTAATTTAAATGATTCCCGCCCCCGGCGGGATCATTTACATTAGGCGCCCTTACGCCGGGCTACTTAGCATAGCGCCCGCGCAATTTACGGAGCTACTGCTCCGTGAATCGCGGGCAAATCGAAATATTTGCGTGGGCGCAGAGCAAAAATCGTTGCCCTTTGCCCACGCAAATATTGCGCGGATCTACCTGAATCTGGGCCAGTGTGTTGTTAAAAGAAGAGGAGATGCTACATTGCAGTAAACTTGGGTTCTTCCAGCTAATTCTCTGTTAGTATTGCTTATTTACTTGCCAGCATTTTGTTGCCCTGTCCTAACTTTTTTGAGACCTGTTGCTGCCATAAATGTTAAAATTACCTTTTTTTATTAAAATAGTAAATTTTATAAGTTTAAACATTTGATATGTTTTTTATTTTCTATTATGAATAAAATATGGATTTATGAGAACATTGGACTCAAGTCTTAACCACTTAAGGACTGCCTAACGCCGATATACGTCGGCAGAATGGCACGGCTGGGCACAATCACGTACCTGTACGTGATTGTTAAATGCCCAGCCGTGGGTCGGGGGCGCGCGCCCGCGACCCGGTCCGAAGCTCCGTGACCGCGCCTGCGGGACCCGCGGACCCAATCGCCGCCGGAGTCCCGCGATCGGTCCCTGGAGCTGAAGAACGGGGAGAGGTGTGTGTAAACACACCTTCCCCGTTCTTCACAGTGGCGCTGTCATTGATCGTCTGTTCCCTGATATAGGGAAAGGCGATCAATGACATCACACGTCCAGCCCCGCCCCCCTACAGTTAGAAACACACGTGAGGTCACACTTAACCCCTTCAGCGCCCCCTAGTGATTAACTCCCAAACTGCAATTGTCATTTTCACAGTAAACAATGCATTTTTATAGAATTTTTTGCTGTGAAAATGACAATGGTCCCAAAAATTTGACAAAATTGTCCGATGTATCCGCCATAATGTTGCAGTCATGAAAAAAATCGCTGATCACCGCCATTAGTAGTAAAAAAAAAAATATTAATAAAAATGCAATAAAACTATCCCCTATTTTGTAACGCTATAAATTTTGCGCAAACCAATCGATAAACGCTTATTGCGATTTTTTTTACCAAACATATATAGAAGAATACGTATCGGCCTAAACTGAGGAAAAAAAACGTTTTTTTATATATTTTTGGGGGATATTTATTATAGCAAAAAGTAAAAAATATAGTTTTTTTTTTTCAAAATTGTCACTCTATTTTTGTTTATAGCGCAAAAAATAAAAACTGTAGAGGTGATCAAATCCCACCAAAAGAAATCTCTATTTGTGGGGAAAAAAGGACGCCAATTTTGTTTGGGAGCCACGTCGCACGACTGCACAATTGTCAGTTAAAGCGACGCAGTGCCAAATCGCAAAAAGGGGCCTGGTCCTTTACCTGCATATTGGTCCAGGTCTTAAGTGGTTAAAGAAATAAAAAAAAAACTCTAATCAGTGCATAGGATAGTAAAGCTTTCTGAGAACAGAAGGTATATGTCTCATTCCATCACATATCCCAAACATAAGAGGATGTGGCATGTGGGATGGGCAGGACATGTGAATACATTCTGTGTGCTGTGGTTGAAAAAATTTCCTTTGAATACCTGATCATTTCCAATTGAAAAATCCAAAGACTTCTAGTACGGGTACAGCTTTAAACAATATATCACTTCCCCAGTCACAGCATTGATCCTGTATTGTACAGCCTCTTTCTCTTTCTGCTGCAGATAATAAAATTCAAGTGAAACTTAGAACAGTCTTTGACTTGAAAGCCAGCAATTAGTGTTAAGGAAGTATTTGTATTAATTGCACTTTAAACAGAGACACAAAAGAGCAATAATGGGGAATAGTCCAAGACAGGCCACCAATGAGGCAGCTGCAGACAGACTTTTATCCCCCTCACTTCCTCAATAAACATGTCTGCTTGTTCCTTTGTCCACATTCCAGACTGGCATAGATAGGCCAGGTAATGCTAGACAAGGTATGCAGCCAAGATAGTGGGTGTAAACACTGAGCAACATCTGGACGCTAGTGAGAAGTCTATATTTTTTATTGCTAGATGGCACTATATATATATATATATATATATACATATATATATATATATATATATATATATATATATATATATATATATATATATATATATATATATATACATATATATATATATATATATATATACATATATATATATATATATATATATATATATATATATATATATATACAAATATATATATGTACCGTATATAGAAAAATTGTAAAACTGCGCTAAAAGTACTAGAAAAAAGGAAAGCTGCAAAGACAAGCCACAGCAATACAATTGGGAGCTGCGATTAACATGTAAACAATTGGTATAGAAAAAAGCATGGAAAGAAAATAAATCGCGCTGACCCCCTAACCGCGTGGTATAAATGTAAAAAAAATATATAGATATACCCCAAACCAGGCTGGTAATAAACTCATGAATACCTTGTGACCGTTGACATAAACATATCAATTACCATTATAACAATGGTCTCCTGACAATTGATTAAACCAATAACAGTATGGTTGTGACCAATAAATGTGATACAAAAAAATGCCTAAAAAATGCAGTCCATAAATATTTGATGTTAGTGAACGCCAAATAATGAACACCAGTGCTCAGTGCAGAAAAAGTCCATAAGCTAGTAATTACTGTGTCCAAAAACGTGATGTATCCTCCACCAATCAGAAGAAATTACTTTTTACCAGCTTGCCATGATCCCCTATGACAGAGGATCACTACGTGCATGCAATCAAGATTCTCACTCCAGAAAGCAGCCCAAACATATCCGATCCTTAGGCAGTAACTCTCGTCCAATGGCCGACATAAAACATCAGTAGGTATACCCGATATGTAAAAGATAATGGAAGCTCCACATGCATTAAACGTATAAATATTTATTAAAAAAGGTTGGTAATACACTTACAAATTTTGCAGGAAAATAGGCCTTAAAGTCTGGTGTGCCGGCTGGTACACAAAACACAGACACCCGTCCTACTGGGGAATCGTATGGAGCTCGAGGTTACGTCAGTATGCCACTCTGCCCATATATATATACACACTATGGGCCAGATCCACAGCCCCGCAGCGCAACGTAACTTAACAGATTTAAGTTACACTGCCGCAAATTTCCTAAGTTAGGTATCGATCCACAACACACTTACCTGGAAATTTGCGGCGGTGTAACTCAAATCCGTCCGGCGCAAGGCGTTCCTAATCTAATGGGGCGAGTCCCATTTAAATTAGGCGCGCTCCCGCGCCAGACGTACTGCGCATGCTTGTGACGCAAATTTCCCGACGTGCTTTGCGCGACGTGACGTCATTTTTTGATCGGCGTGGCGCGTATCGTATTTCCGGATTCCCGTACGGCTTACGCAATCGACGTAAAATTTAAAAATTTGACGCGGGAAGGACGGCCATACTTTACACAGCAGTACGCCTGCTGTGTAAAAGTAGGGCTGCTTTACAAAAGTGTAACTAAGCGACGGGAAACTAACGTAGCGGCGACGTAGCGAACGCGAAAAAGCTTTGAGGATCGACGTAACTCCTCATTAGCATACCCGACGCGTAATTTCGACGATGAATGCCCCCAGCGGCGGTCGCGGTACTGCATCTTAAGATCCGGCAGTGTAAAACTATTACACCTGCCGGATCTTCTGTCTATCTCTTGGAAACTGATTCTGTGGATCAGTTCCAAAGATAGAAACAGGGATACGCAGGCGGAACAGCAGATCCGCCTGCGTATCTCTTTTGAGGATCTGGCCCTATATTACCAAAAGTATTGGCGTGTCTGCCTTTACACACACATAAACTTTAATGTCATCCCAGTCTTAGTCTGTAGGGTTCAATATTGAGTTGGTCCACCCTTTGCAGCTATAACAACTTCAACTCTTCTGGGAAGGCTGTCCACAAAGTTTAGGAGTGTGTCTATGAGAATGTTTGACCATTCTTCTAGAAGCTTGGCGTCTCCTGGCTTGGGGTCTCCACTCTAATTCATCTTAAAGGTGTTCTGTCAGGTTGAGGTCAGAACTCTGTGCAGGTCAGTGAAGTTCCTCCAAGTACACACGACCCGGTTTCTCGGCAAAAACCAGCAAGAAAACTGATTCTTGCCGAGATTCCCGTTCGTGTGTACAAGGCAATCAGGTTTCTCGTCAGAAAATCTGGCCAGAGAAAAAAAGAGAACCTGCTTACCGACGAGAAACCCGAGCGTGTGTATACTTGCCTCTCGCCGTGGAAACCCGCGCATGCTTGAAATGACCTTGACGCATCCGCGGAAGCTTCCACGGCATAGGTAGGGTGAAGCAAGATGGCGGCGACGGCATCGAATGTGACGAGCGCATGCTCGTCATACGCGATGACGTCACTGCGTTCTTTCCTTTACCTTTACCACGGTTCTTTTGAAATGACAGTCAGTACACTGCGGCAGCAAGAGTTTCTTGCCAAGAATCTCGTCAGGGAAAACGATGGGTTTTTCCTGACGAGATTCTCGGACGTGTGTACGAGGCCTAAGACTTGGATGCCATTAAAGTTTATGTGCATCCCAATACTTTTGGCAATATAGTGTATATATAAAAAATGGGGAATATATCAAAATTTCAGCAGATGGAGCAGCAGTGCATGGCAACCCATCAGCTTCTATCTTTAGCTTTTTTCTTTTTTCTCACAATGCACAGCTGCTTCTAATTTTGGCTGTTCCAGCTTTAATAAATTCCCCTCCAATGAAAACTTTTCACTTGAGCCCTGGTTCACACTGGGTACGATTTGGAACGATTTGAGATGCGATTTGACATGTCAAATCGCATCTCAAATCGGCGGCAATTGTCGGCAATGGCACTGTCCTAATCAGTGCGACGCCGCATCTGCGATTTCAAAAAGTAGTTCCTGTACTACTTTTTGCGATTTCGGGCCGCGATTTACATTAAATTGCGGCCGAAATCGCGGCAAAATCGCGGCCGCGAAATCGCGGTAAAATCGCGCATTTTACAGCGATTTTGAATTCGCAGCAGTGTGAACCTAGGCTGAATCCCTTTTCCAAGAGACTCATACGATTTAACATTCCTACCACAGTGATATACACATGTTTTTGGGAGGAGATTCAGTAATGCCGCGTACACACGACCGTTTTTGGGTTGTAAAAAAATTTGATTTTTTTTATGTCATTAAAAACGATTGTGTGTGGGCTCCAGAGCATTTTTCACAATGTAAAAAATGGGACGGTTTTCCCATCGGGATTCCAGGCGGACTTTATACCGACAGGAATCCCGGTCGTGTGTACAGGGCTTAAGAGTTAAAGCGGAGGTTCACCCTAAAAACAAGTATATACCATTCAATCCAGCATACTGCCGACATGTACAGTGAGATGTTTTTTGGGTTTTTTTCCGGTTTACATACCGTAGTATAGGTATCCCCCCCCCCCGACTTCCGGGTAGTGAATCCTGCGGGAGTGGGCGTTCCTATTCAGAGACTAAGTGATTGACGTATGACAAAAGCTTCCCCCTCGGCGCATAATGCGCGTCACCAGTTTCCGAAAGAAGCCGAACTACGAGTCGGCTCTATACGGCATTATACCGCGCCTGCGCACCGACGTTCGGCTTTTTTCGGAAACTGGTGACACGCCTTTTGCGCCGGGGGGGGAAGCTTTTGTCATACGTCAATCACTTAGTCTCGAATAGGAACGCCCACTCCCTTGGGATTCACTACCCGGAAGCCGGAGGGGAAAATACCTATACTATGGTATGTAAACCGGAAAAAAAAAAGAGCATACTGTACATGTCGGAAGTATGCTGGATTGAATGGTATAAACTTGTTTTTAGGGTGAACCTCCACTTTAAGTTGTCATTTCTGGCAGGCAGGCTTTCTGAGAACTGTACAAAAGTTTGCAGCCTGCTGTAGAATTGCAAATGCAATATTGTTTTTTTTTTATCCCCTTCCTGACTGTAAAGCGCAGTTAATTTCTATGTCAGCGTGAATGATTTGATTTCACAGTTCTGCATTTCCTTTATTTTATGACCCGGTGTTCAGATATAATATTCCAGCAGGCTCACGAGTTCCTGCTGCCTTTTCCGTGGGATGTTAAGCAGATGGCTTGCAAATACCTTGATTAGCACCATGGATTGTTCTGCTGTGTCGGGTTGGCTTGACCTAAGAAGTCACTGTGACCTGTAGCAACCTGTATAACATAACATGTGATGCTACCTCCTGCATCCACTAATGCTTCCAGCACTGCCTGGTACCCATAGAAACCAGACTGGCTGCTCTATGAATGAAATCTATTAAAATGCCATCTAAATGAAGACGGCGGCATCAAAGCACCACTGTGTTTCAGTATACATTGATTTTTGAATTAGGTACAGAGTGAGTTTTCTGATTTTTCAGTATTTAAAGGGCTGTACCACCTTGTAAAAAAACAGAGCCTATTTTATTCAGTATTTAAAGGCATGCACCACTGTATAATACATTCAGTACTGAATTGAAGTAAGTTCACCTTTAAGGAAAAATAATAACATATTTTTGCAGGAAACAAAACTCTGCATTGATTATTGTTTTCCCACAGGAGCCTACAAAGCATTGCATCCATAATCAGTGGATCACGGGTGCATTGGCAGGCTCCTGCACATTTCATTTGGGTACAGCAGGGGTGCCCAACCAGTGGCCCCTCAGCGCCCTCTGATGTGGCCTGCGACCTCCTGCTCTGGGATGGCTGGTTGGCAAGCCCATATTGCAGGTTGCCGACCTGCCAGCCGAGAGCATCATTGTTGTAAATAAAGCCGGCGGTAGAGCAAGCAAGTGGCCTTTTAGAAAGTGCACCACACCTGCAGGATATAATAGACGTCTATGGCAAAGTGCAGCTAACCAGCGGGAATACCACAGGTACACTGCGCCACAATAGACCGCAGACCATCAGTGTGAAAGCAGCCTTAAGCCCCTTTCACATGATCGGTCCAACCCAATCAGATGCTCCATTCACCTCTATGGAGCGGCAGGTGTAAACAGACTTTGTCCGATTACACCTGCCTACCTCCAATCCGATCTGCTAAAAAAAACAGAAGTGGATCTGCCCCCTTCTATCTGATTGGATCGGAGGGCCCATAGAGTAGATTGGGCTGTGTCTGTGTCTGCTTTGCATATACAGACTGGACACAGACCTGTCATCTGCCCACTCCGCTCATGTGGCCGCGACTGGTTACTAAGTCGCTTAAGTGGCCCTCGGCCTTCAAAAGGTTGGGCACCCCTGGGGTACAGTGTTGCATGACTGCGCAATTGTCATTCAAAGTGCGACAGCGCTGAAAACTAAAAATTGGCCTGGGCAGGAAGGGGGTGAAAATGCCCTGTATTGAAGTGGTTAACAGTTTCCCAAAACAGTTACATTAAAGGCATGCTGTGAATGCTAACTGTGACAGTTACCTGTTCTCTTAACCAAACCAAATCAAGCCTTAGACCTCAAGCTTACAAAGGCATTCCCTGAAATTGCGTCAAAATCGCAGCTAAATTGCATCAAAATCGCGGCCACAAAATTGTGGTAAAATTGCGTAAAAGCAGGGTAAGGCCCCTTTCACGCTGGTACGACACAACAGTGGATCCGACTTTGCTCTGCGACTTGAAGTCCAACATGTGTCTGACTTCAATGAGCAGGGATCCGACTTTGATCCCTGACAATACCAGGCACTGTCTGACAGGGCCGCCATCAGGGGGGTACAGGCAGTACACCTGTAAGGGGCCTGGTTGGCCCCAGGGGCCCGGATGGCATCCCCCCTTTTTTTTTCTAGTCAGCACCCAAAGCCCCCCCCTGCCCTGGATGGCATCCCCCTTTTTTGTATTTTTTTTTGTTCGTCAGCACCCAAAGCCCCCCGACCTCTAAGGGGCCCGGATGGCAAAGCCCCCGACCTCTCAATTTGTGGCAGCACACCCCCCCGGTTCCGGGGGCCCATGCCTGAAGCTGTGTAAGGGGCCCCAAAATTTCAGATGGCGTCCCTGCTGTCTGGTTTGAATCTTTAGGGGGAACTCCACACCAAATAAAAAAAAATAAAAAATTGGTCTGGTATGGATTCCAAGGGGAAGCCCCTACACCAAAAAAAACTGGGGTCCCCCTAAAATACATACCAGACCCTTATCCAAGCACACAGCCTGGCAGGTCAGAAAAGGGGGTGGGGATGAGCGAGCGCCCACCCCCTCCTGAACCACATCAGACCACATGCCCTCAACATGGGGAGATGGGTGCTTTGGGGCAGGGAGGCCCTGCGCCCCCCACACCAAAGCACCTTGTCCCCATGTTGATGAGGGCAAGGGGCCTCTTCCCGACAACCCTGGCCATTGGTTGTAAGGGTCTGTGGACGAGGAGCTTGTCGGAATCTGGAAGCCCCCTTAAACAAGGGGGCCCCCAGATCCCGGCCCCCTACCCTATGTTAATGAGTATGAGTATTATATTGCTAAGAGAGTGCAGTAGAAGGGAGAACATTCCAAGGTAGTTCGAAATACCTAAAGCTTTATGGCGATGGTTATAGAGCTAGGAATTATAGCAGGGAGATCCAACATCTAGAGTCCTCAAAGAAAGGGTTTAGGGGCATCCCTCATATGCCCACCTAAAGGAACTGAATAGACTATCTAGGTACCCAAGAATCGAAAAAAGTTTATCCGGAGTGCGGCTGTCCATCGATTTCCATGTTTTCCATGTTTGCCTAGTGCATTGCCAGCACCTTGGACTCCTGGGAGGTTCCTCCAATTGTCTGCTAAAGATCCACCTGGAGCGGTGACTCCCTTCCCTTGTCTATTATGGATGTATGCTCTGATTGATTTTAGCCTTGGTTTAATAAAATATATATTTTTTTAATCAGAAAACATGTTTATAATCCTTGGGTACTAAGATAGTCCATTCAGTTCCTTTTGGTGGGCATATGAGGGAGACCCCTAAACCCTTCCTTTGTCTATAAATATTGGGATGATGATACCCCCCTCACCCTATCAATTTGTGTAAACTTTTGAGGCCTATACTTCATTTAGGGTCCTCAAGAGATATACATCAGGGGTTGTAAAGGTTTGTTTTTTATCTTCTAAATAGGTTCCTTTAAGCTAGTGCATTGTTGGTTCACTTACCTTTTCTTTCGATTTCCCTTCTAAATGTTTTTTTTTCTTTGTTTTCTTTGTCTGAATTTCTCACTTCCTGTTCCTCCTCGGTAAGCTGTTCTGGCTGACTAACCCCCAGCCAGGTGATAGGGACAAGCTTACTGAGGAGAAACAGGAAGTGAGAAATTCAGACAAAGAAAAAAAACATTTAGAAGGGAAATCGAAGGAAAAGGTGGTAAGTGAACCAACAGTGCACTAGCTTAACCACTTAAGGACCCCCTACCGACGATATACGTCGGCAGAATGGCACGGCTGGGCACAATCACGTACCTGTACGTGTCTCTTTAAGCCCAGCCGTGGGGTTGCGCTTGCGACCCGGTCCGAAGCTCGGTAACCGCGCCTGCGGGACCCGCGGACCTGATCGCCGCCGGTTTCCCGCGATCGGTCATCGGAGCTGAAGAACTGGGAGAGATGCCCGTTCTTCATTGTGGCAGTGTCAGTAATAGTCTGTTCCCTGATATAGGGAAAAACGATCACTGACGTCACACGTCCAGCCCCGCCCCCCTACAGTTAGAAACACATATGAGGTCACACTTAACTCCTACAGTGCCCCCTAAACTGCAATTGTCATTTTCACAGTAATTGATGCATTTTTATAGCATTTTTTGCTGTGAAAATGACAATGGTCCCAAAAATGTGTCAAAATTGTCCCATGTGTCCGCCATAATGTCGCAGTCACGAAAAAAGTTAGTATTAAAAAAAAATTATTAATAAAAATGCAATAAAATTATCCCCTATTTTGTAAACGCTATAAATTTTGCGCAAACCAATAGATAAACGCTTATTTTACCAAAAATAGGTAGAAGAATACGTATCGGCCTAAACTGAGGAAAAAAAAACTTTTTTATATATTTTTGGAGGATATTTATTATAGCAAAAAGTAAAAAATATTGAATTTTTTTGAAAATTGTCGCTCTATTTTTGTTTATAGCACAAAAAAAAAAAACTGGGGTCCCCCTAAAATACATACCAGACCCTTATCTGAGCACACAACCTGGCAGGTCAGGGAAGGGGGTGGGGATGAGCGAGCGCCCACCCCCTCCTGAACCATACCAGACCACATGCCCTCAACATGGGGAAATGGGTGCTTTGGGGCAGGGAGGCCCTGCCCCCCCCCATACCAAAGCACCTTGTCCCCATGTTGATGAACTACAGAGATGATCAAATACCACCAAAGAAAGCTCTATTTGTGGGGGAAAAAAAGACGCCAATTTTGTTTGGGAGCCACGTCACACGACCGCGCAATTGTCAGTTAAAGCGACGCAGTGCCGAATCGCAAAAAGGGGCAAGGTCCTTAACCTGCATAATGGTGCGGGTCTTAAGTGTTTAAAGGAACCTATTTAGAAATTAAAAAAACAAACCTTTACAACCCCTTTAAGAAGTAAATGGGTGACTAAGCTCTGCAGACGCCACTTATAGCTAAAATATAACTTTTGAGTGGTCTTACTCTTCCTAAAGAAGCAAGTCTTTATGCCTGTGTGCGTGTGGGGTAAAAAATAAATAAACCATTAGCCATTAAACAGGATATCCTCTGATTAGTATGTATACATGTTTTTGTATTTTGGAGAACAGTCCGCTGTAATATTTTGGAGAAATGATAGTCATATATCTTCTGTCTTTTCTCTCCTATACAGGATTTAGTGGCAATTGTGTTGGATGTGGAGAGAAAGGGTTCCGCTATTTTACGGAGTTTTCCAATCACATTAACCTCAAGCTGACCACGCAGCCCAAAAAGCAGAAACACTTGAAGTATTATCTGGTCAGGAATATCCAGGGGTTCCTGACGAAAGGTGCTCTGATATCCTGGAAGGGTACAGGTGAGCCAGTGCCACAACCAAAGTATGCTTCAAGGAAATGTGTAGGGTTTTATATCTAAAAAAATGAGGGTTTTATTTTAAATTGATCTTAACATATGCTATTTGTTTTCTCTGTACGATAATATTGAGGCTCTGTCTAGCTATAATGGCGCGTACACACGACCATTTTTCATGGCGATAAAAAAAAAATTTTTTAATTGGTCGTGAAAAAAGGTCATGTGTAGGCAGGCTCCAGAGCATTTTTCTCGACGAGAAAAATGGGCATTAAAAATTTAGAACCTGCTATTTTTTCTCTTCGTTTTTCATGTTGTCATTTTTCTCGTCGTGAAAAACGGTCGTGTGTACGCTTTAACGAGGGGGGGAAATAATGCGCATGCTCAGAAGCAAGTTATGAGACGGGAAATTAACATAATCAGTCCAAGGGTGGCGCCATTCGAATGGAAATTCCCCTTTATAGTGCCGTCGTACGTGTTGTATGTCACCACGCTTTGCTCAAGCATTCTTTATCACGATCGTGTGTGCAAGGCCGGCTTGACAAGAATCACGTCGAGAAAAACATCGTTTTTTTTTTTCCATGACATGAATAACGGTGGTGTGTAGGCAGCATCAGTGTGTCACTGAGATCAATTCTGCAATCATTTTTTCGGGCATACATTTTCTCATGTCTGTTTGAATCGTTATATTTGCACATTTTGTACATTAGACTTCTGAGAGATTAAAATCTGTCCTGTCATTGGAACTTGGCAATAATATATATTTTTTTAATTTTATCTTCTTAAAGAGGTGCGGAGCCGGCACTCTTCATCCAGTATGTGCTCTAGCACCGGGTTAGCTCTGCAGGACACTACAATTCTCATGGCGAGCAAACTAGGTGACCCCGCTCCACAAATGACCAGCACCAACTCTCCAGCAGGTAAAGGACAAGCTAAGAACTCAGCATACTTCCACTGTACTACATATAAAGGCAGTGCAAAGAGCAATAAGGTGGTTTAAGGGCAGCCAAGCAGAAATCATTTTTTATAAATAATCAGGCTAAAGTAAGCCCGATTGGTTGCTGTGGGTTTATACACATCATCCTTGGTCTTCCTAATTTTGTTTAAATAGTCATAACAGGTATTTATATAGCACAGACAGCGCTTTACATACTGTACACGCACATCATTCCCCGTACTCAAGGAGCTTAAAGTGGATGTAAACCCAAAAAAAAAATGTTTTGTTTGATGTCACAATGTAGAGTTTTTATCTGGAATTCTGTTAATTTTCACTGAACATTAAAAGATGATTGCTCAGCGCTGGATTAACTCTGTGTGGCAAGACTGGGCACAGATGATAGGAAATCTTATACTCTACATTGTGACATAAAAAAAAATTTTTTTTTTGGGGTTTACATCCACTTTAAAGTCTCGCATGCATACACACATACCAGTACTAGGGCCGATTCGCTTAACCTCCCTGGCGGTATGATTCTTTCAGAAAAAAGGTGCTGAAAGCGGTACCATTATTTGCAAGGAAATTTGGCGTTTTATACTGTAGGCCTGTAATTTTTAGAAATAACTCACTTAAATCTGACCAAACAAGAGTCTTGTAGGCATCCCGGGTATGAATTTTTTTTAAAAACAAAATTATAAATTATAATATAATAAATGATTATAAATAATTATAACAAATAATAATATAATTATAATAAAAATTATTCAATAATGTAATCAACTCAAAATCACTGAAATTTGCTCAGTTGCAGAATTGTCGCTGTCATTACTTTTATTTTTTTATGACGAATTTCCCCACAAATAGCTATCACCCAATTCTGCAAGTGATTATAATTTATTATCGCTGTTTTCTAACTGCTCTAAAACCATTTTTGACATAAAAAGACACTTTTGGTTGCTATGGACAATCTACAGTTTGTAGGGAGAAAGAACAGTTTTTATTATATAAAAGTACATGCAGGACACTGGGCAGACCACTAGGGACAAGGGGGGTGTGTATTTTTTACATACAGTACTGTAATCTATAAGATTACAGTATACTGTATGTAATGTGTTTGTTTACGTTTTTGAATTTGGCGCCGTTGTCCGCTCCCGTGCATCGTAACATCGCAGGGAACGGAGATCGGCGGCACAGGAGGACGCTGTGTGAATCGAGCGAGGTCCCGCACGCTCACACAGCGCGGTGGCATCGCTGGATCCAGGGACAAGGTAAGTAAACACTGCCTGTGGATCCAGCGAGGCGAGCCCGAGTCTGACTCGGGGTTACTGATCCTAGCACAAAAATCTAACCCCGAGTCAGACTCGGGAATACCGCCAGGGGGGTTAAAAGGAATTACCTCCCAACTTTTTGAGATGGGAATGAGGGACACCTATCAGCAAAAGTATGCAGGCATAGGACACACCCCTTGTCACGCCCCCTTAAAGGAGAATTGTACAAAAAAACAAGATTGGTTAAACCCACAGGTGTTTGTTTTTTTACCACTAATATTCCTTTATATTGGCTTGCTGTGTCCATGGGAAGGTGTTTGCGCCAATGGTCTTCCACCAACGTCTGTATGTGTGAATGCGGTCGCATGAGCGCATTACAGAAAAACCGACACTTTTTTTTACCACTAATATTCCTTTATATTGGCTTTTGGAATTTACAAATGCAGCAATTTAAGAAATGAGATGAAAGGTTAATCACTGGAAAACACTTTTTGATAGATAGAAAGTGCATTTTATATGAGGGACAAATGAGGAGGAATGAGGGACAGAGAGACATTGCTCCAAATCAGGGACAGTCCCTCGAAATCAGGGACAGTTGGGAGCTATGGGAATTAGTAGATGTAGTGCTGAATGCAGGGCCGCCAGGGGGGTACACCTGTAGGGGGCCGATGGTCCCCAGGGGCCTGGCTGGCCCCCCTCCCGTTTTTTTTGCACATTACACCTGTAAGGGGCCCGATGGTCCCCAGGGCCCCTTACAGGCCCGGCTGGCCCCCCTCCCATTTTTTTTTTGCATTACACCTGGGAACCCCCCACCGCCACGTTTTATCTTGCGTCAGGAGAGGAGAGATTACAGAACCCCCCTCCCCCTGGTTCTGCTCCAGGGGGGCCCTGCCTAAAGCTGTGTAAGGGGCCCCAAAATTTGTGATGGCTGCCCTGTCTGAAAATAATAAAGAACACACATATATGTATAACACCTTCCAGTGATGTAATGGGAAATTGTGTTTTGTCTATACTGGTACACCAGTAGAATAGCATAATGCACACAGTGCTGCAGAAACGATTGACCTGTGATATATTAATAATGATAATAATTATACCCTTATCCCATAGGTCATATAGGTTATATCATAGCACAATGATAACAGCTCTATTTTAAAGGTGATATACTGTAGATTATAGCATAAAAATGCACAATGCCGAAACTGTACTTTTGTCTTTTAGGAAACAGTATCTCATAACTTGGCAGAATATTAAAATAGCTCTATGTTATAAGTGATATCTTATAGGGCAGTGATGGCGAACCTTGGCAACCCAGATGTTTTGGAACTACATTTCCCATGATGCTCAACTACATTGAACAGTGCACAAGCATCATAGGAAAATGTAATTCCAAAACATCAGGGAGGCCAAGGTTTGCCATCACTGTTATAGGGTATAGCATGGCACAATGCTTTTGTAAAGGTGTGATCTTATAGGTTATAACTTGGTACTATACCCCTATCGTATTATTGATACATTATAGGTTATACTAGTAGAATTGCACAATGCCAATATCTCTCTTTTTTACAGGAGATAATGGCTATCTACAGGCACAAACAGGAGTGCCATATCAGAATGTGAATGGCACATGTACCCAGCAGTCAAATAAACTGAATTCAACTGCTACCAAACTCATGGTATTAGGTAGGTTTATCACATACTAAGTCATGCATAATGCATGTTCACAGGGCCGATCCTACGCGGGGTGCAGTTCACCCAGGCGCCACAGAGGTGGGGGCGCTGAAGCGCCAGAGTGCTCCCCTCAATCCTCCTCCTCTTGTTCGTGTAGACAGTCGGCTCTCCCCGCCGCCGCCTTGTTTTCCTATACTATGGCCGTCCCCCCTTCCTCCTCCTGTTAGAGGAGGGGAGTGAAGAAGCCGGAGATCGGAGCGGCTGTCTCTGTGTGGAGAGACACTAGCCACTCAGTCACGTCGCTGAGGGGGCGGTCCATGCCTGACACATATTCTGCTCCTCTCTGTGTCAAAAAACTCCTGTCTGCGGCGATCTGTGCTCCACCCGGGCAGCGCGGCTGCACACTGTCCTCTCCTCTGCAGCTGCCACCTGGGTGTTTTTATGTACCATAATGGAGGGGGGGTTTGTCCTGGGGGGTCTGTAGTAATGGGGGGAGTCTGTACTAATGCGGGGGGGCTTTGTCCTGGGGGTCTGCACTAATGGGGGGGTTGTCCTGGGGGGGTCTATACTAATGGGGGGAGTTTGTAGTAATGGGGGGGTTTGTCCTGGGGGTCTGTACTAATGGGGGGGTTTGTCCTGGGGGGGTCTGCACTAATGGGATGGTTTGTCCTGGGGGGTCTGTACTTATGGGGGGAGTCTGTACTAATGGGGGTCTGTACTAATGGGGAGGTTTGTCCTGGGGGGGGGTCTGCATGAATGGGGGGGGGGGGTTATCCTGGGGGGTCTGTACTAATGGGGGGGTTTGTCCTGGGGGGTCTGTACTAATGTTTTTTATTTCCTGGGGGGGGGTCTGCACTAATGCCTGGGGTCTGTTCTAATGGGGGGTTTGTCCTGGTTGGGTCTGTACTAATAGAGGGGGTGGTTTGTCCTGGGGGTCTGTACTAATGAAGGGGGGTTGTCTGGGGGGGGTCTGTACTACTGGGGGGGGGGTGGTTTGTCCTAAGGGAGGTCTGTACTAATGGAGGGGGGTTTGTCCTGAGGGGGAGTCTGTACTAATGGGGGGTTTGTCATTGGGAGTTTGTACTAATGGAGGGGGATTGGTTTGTCCTGGGGGTCTATACAAATGGAGGGGGGTTGTTCTGGGGTGGTCTTTACTACTGGAAGGGGGTCTGTACTAATGGGGGGGTGTTTTGTCCTGGGGGGGTCTGTACTAATGGAGGGGGTGGTTTGTCCTGAGGGGGATCTGTACTAATAGAGGAGGGTCTGTACTAATGGAGGGGGGTCTGTACTAATTGAGAGGGGATGGTTTGTCCTGGGGGGTCTGTACCAATGGAGGGGGGTGGTTTGTCCTGGGGGGTCTGTACTGAGGGAGGGGTTTATACTTAGTGAGGAGTCTGCGTTGACGGAGGGGGTCTATACTTAGTGGAGGGGGTCTGTACTGAGGGGCGACTATAGGTGGTGGAAGGTGGGTGACACCATGTTTTACCGCACCGGGTGACAACAACCCTAGTGACGCCACTACAGCTGCGGGCTCTTCATTCCTCCTCCCACTCCCTCTCCTCCTCCTCCTCTTCACGCACAATGCTGTACTAGTGAGTGGCGCTTGCCAGCACAGCCACCCTTTATGTTTTTTCCCCGCCTTCATATCGGCCAGAGAAGAAATAGAATAGAAAAATGAGCAGAGAAAGGGAATTGTGGGACATGTAGTTCGAGGACTGGCAGCCCCACTGTAACAAAGAAACTGCAGCCCACACGGCATGCTCAGCTGAATGGGAGAGAGAGAGAGCCAGGACCCCCGGAAAGCTTTCAGGGAAGTGCACCCAGGACTCCAGAGGGAGAGGACAGTGCTGAGAGAACCCCGCTGCCCTGCGCCACCGGAGGGAAAGCCACACAGCCTAGTGCCATCCCTGGCAGAGAAAGGAATGGAGTCATTGCCAGAATACAGATCTGGGCTCTACCCAGCGGAGTATCCATTGGCAATTCAGAGTGAGCCAACTCCTGATCAGAGGAACCGTTGTTGCTGTATTGCTGGGTCAGGTGAGAGCCGATCGGCCATTATCTACTTATGTCCATAGGAACTGCAGGCTCTGACCATCTCCTGTATTATATATGCAGTCCCTGATCGTCTCCTGTATTATTTCTCCAGTCCCTGACCGTCTCCTGTAGTATGTCTGCAGTCCCTCATCGTCTCCTGCAGGCTCTGACCATCTCCTGTATTATATCTGCAGTCCCTGATAGTCTCCTGTATTATTTCTCCAGTCCCTGACCGTCTCCTGTAGTATGTCTGCAGTCTCTGACCATCTCCTGTAGTATGTCTGCAGTCTCTGACCATCTCCTGTATTATAACTGCAGTCTCTGACCATCTCCTGTATTATATCTGCAGTCTCTGACTGTCTCCTGTATTGTTTCTCCAGTCTCTGACCATCTCCTGTATTAAAACTGCAGTCTCTGACCATCTCCTGTATTATATCTGCAGTCTCTGACTGTCTCCTGTATTGTTTCTCCAGTCTCTGACCATCTTCTGTATTAAGAATTTTGATCGATCAAAAAAATTAATCGATTAATCGAGGAATTAATAGTTAATTTCCACAGCCCTAATACTGTATATTTTATATTTTCTGATTACATTATCAGGATGTGCTTTCTTACTGTGCCTTGCTTTCCATATCTTTATGAGGTTTACCCGACAGAGTCTGTTTGGTTAAGAATAGAACTTCTGCTTTTTCTAATGAGTGGCATATCTGTGCTCATATTTACCTTTTCCTAGGCTTTAGGCTCCCAGAAGGAAAGTGAGTGAAGTGTTTTATCTTCACATAGAATTCAATGGACCCACATCCAAAACGCAAGTATTGCGTTTTTACCGCGATTTTGCCGCGATTTGCAGTTTTTTTTTTAAACCTGTTTATAGCTGGTTGTTAAAGGACAAAGTACAAAAAAAATTGGCGACTAAAAAAAAAAAACTCAAATCGCGGTAAAATCGCAGTAGAAACGCCTGTCAAAAAACGCAGCAAGCACCGCAAAAAGAAACATGCATAGGTGTGAATGGAGCCTAAATACAGCTTGTCTGTGAAGCCCTCAGGAGTTTAATAAGGCCCATACACACGATCAGACTTTTTGACAACAAACCTCCGACGGACAGACTTTTTCGCTTTTTCATCAGACAAATGTTCACTATGTAGAACTGTGGAAAATGTCATGGGGTGTGAATACTTTTTCAAGGCACTGTATATAAGGCACTGCGTAAATTGATGGTGCTTTATAAGTACCTGGAATAAATAAATAATATAATGGCAGAATCACTTTCATACATAAGGAGGTAAAGTTGTTTATTCTAAGCGTTTCTAAAAAATCCAGACAATTCCAAAAGAGGATTTATTTTGTATTCACTTGCAAATGTTAATGGTAATAACTAGAGTTGAGTCCAAACCCGAACTTAAAAAAAAAAGTTTGGATTCGGGAACCCGAACCCGAACCCGAACTCCGAACCCCATTGTAGTCAATGGGACACGGACTTTTAGAAAAAAAAATGCGCGGAGGTCCCCGCAAATTCAATAACCAGACCCTTCAGGTCTGGTATGGATATTAAGGGGAACCCCGCCGTCAATTTAAAACAAAAATGACGTGCGGTTCCCCCTAAATATCCATAACCAGACCCGTTATCCGAGCACGTTGACCTGGCCGGCCGCAAAAAAGAGGGGGGGACAGAGTGCGCCCCCCCTCTCCTGAACCGCACCAGGCCACATGCCCTCAACATGGGGAGGATGTCCCCATGTTGATGGGGACAAGGGTCTCATCCCCACAACCCTTGCCCGGTGGTTGTGGGGGTCTGCGGGCGGGAGGCTTATCAGAATCTGGAAGACCCCTTTAACAAAGGGGACCCCCAGATCCTGACCCCCCCCTGTGTGAAATGGTAATGGGGTACCCCTACCATTTCACGAAGGAAGTGTAAAGTCTTGTAAAAAAAACACACACACACACACACACACCGTAGAATAAAGTCCTTTATTAATGAAAAAAAAAAAAGAAAAAAACTCCAGCGGTGATAATCGACTCGTTCCCGGCTTCCTGCTCCAACGTTGTCCTGATCCTGCTACGGCTGCGGGTGATCTCCAGCGATGAGAAGATCCAGCGATGGGTGATCTCCGCTCCAGCGATGAGAAGATCCATCCATCTGGCGCAGCATCCCTGACCTCCTCTCACCGCTGGACACAGCCCAGTGAATGACGCGCTGAAGCTGTGACATTACTTATATAGAGGAGGCAGGGCCACCCGTCACGTGACCCCGCACCCTCTGACGTACCCTCTGCTACGTCACTGGGTAAGCCCCGGCTTCCCTCTTCCTGGGCTTCCCCAGTGACGTAGCAGAGGGTACGTCAGAGGGGGCAGGGTTACGTGACGGGTGGCCCTGCCTCCTCTATATAAGTAATGTCACAGCTTCAGCGCGTCATTCGCTGGGCTGTGTCCAGCGGTGAGAGGAGGTCGGTGATGCTGCGCTGGATGAATGGATCTTCTCATCGCTGGAGCGGAGATCCCCCGTCGCTGGATCTTCTCATCGCTGGAGATCACCCGCAGTGTCGCAGGATCAGGACAACGCAGGAAGCCGGGAACGAGTGGATTATCACTGCTGGAGTTTTTTTCTTTTCTTTTTTTATTAATAAAGGAGTTTATTCTACGGTGTGTGTGTGTGTGTTTTTTTTACAAGACTTTACACTTCCTTCGTGAAATGGTACCCCATTACCATTTCACACAGGGGGGGTCAGGATCTGGGGGTCCCCTTTGTTAAAGGGGTCTTCCAGATTCTGATAAGCCTCCCCCCCCGCAGACCCCCACAACCTCCGGGCAAGGGTTGTGGGGATGAGACCCTTGTCCCCATTAACATGGGGACATCCTCCCCATGTTGAGGGCATGTGGCCTGGTGCGGTTCAGAGTGCGGTCCCCCCCTCTTTTCTGCAGCCGGCCAGGTCAATGTGCTCGGATAACGGGTCTGGTTATGGATATTTAGGGGGAACCGCACGTCATTTTTTTTTTAAATTGACGGCGGGGTTCCCGTTAATATCCATACCAGACCTAAAGGGTCTGGTTATTGAATTTGTGGGGACCTCCGCGCATTTTTTTTCCCCCCGAACTCCGATCCCGGACCCAAACTTTTTCCAATTATTCGGGTTCGGGTCCGGGTTCGGGAAAAACCCAAAGTCCGTACCGAACCCGAACTTTACAGTTCGGGTTCGCTCAACCCTAGTAATAACTTAAACATTATTAAAGCGCCATTAATCCCAAAATCAAAAATGTAATACATTGCAGCTTACCAAACATTAGATGTGGTGGCTGTATTTGTTTTTTTCTTTTTTGGCTTTTCCCCCTCTGTTTTCACCTGGTGATTTGGGCAGTAACACACCTCCTGTATTCGAGTGCCCCCACTCTGTATGAATGGGCATAGGGGGCAAATTTGGGAGGAGGAGAGTGTTAGATTAAATAGCAGATTTGAACGCACTAATAAATTGAAGCCAAACTCCAGCCAATAAAAATCAATTACAGCAGGCAAACAATTTTTCTCCTTTTGGGATAACATTTTAGATAAACACAGTAAATAAAAGCCGATCATTTTAAGCACCCATGCCAATGTTAAATGGTTTGTCTCAACCCTGTAACTGCAAGAGAGCTTTTTCTATTTTAAAACAACAGACTTACTGGCAGGATCGCCAGGTAAACATAAGAAGAAAGAAAGCCTAAAAAGAAAGGGTACCTGGTTTTGATAGGTACCTGCTCCCATTTCCGCAGCTCGGCCCCCTTCTCCTTTTCCCCTTGCCACCGGGCCATTCACAAACCATAGCGCACTTCACGTATGCGCAGTAGTCAAGTGATTTCCCTTAAAAGAAATGGCGGGGGCATCACGCAAGAGCCGATTGAAAAATCAGCTGGGGTGAAGACACCGCTGGATTCCAGGACAGGTCCTAATATTAAAAATCAGCAGCTACAGTATTTTACTTTTATTTTTTTCTGAAGGAACCTGGAGCTCCTCTTTAATCGACGGCAACACAGTACACAACTCTGACAAGCTGGCTGTCAGTAAAGCTCACCCAGTACTGCTCTGCTGCCACCATGTGGACAGTTTCTTGTACAGCAGCATTAAAGCATTTTCTGATGGTGATTAGCATAGCCTCTGTATTTCTCAGAGCAGGTGTTTTTATTTTTGGATATTCATCTTAAACTTTTTATATTTTTATCTTGTATTTATTTCAATGAAAGTAATGCCAATACTTTGTGATCTTGGCTTTTTTTTTTTCAATTAAGGAACACATTACAGGGCAGTGAGAGGATGATAAGAAATAAATAAACATAATTGTATAACATATACTGTAAGCAACTGTACTTTTTTTTTAATTATTAATGTATGATTAAGGAGGGAAAAAACACACTCCTACCCACTGTATTTGAGTTTTGCAGGGCTGCTGCTCATTGCCTTAGAAGGGCGGCTTTCTCATTGATGACCATTATTCATCTATGAACATTTTTCAAAATTTCCATGAATAAGTAAAATCTAGTATTTTCAAAGCCTGGATACATTGATAAAATGTATCACTTTGTATTTGGTGTTCTGATCATTTGTTACTTTATTTCAAAGGAAATGTAACAAATTCTGGGCCTCCAAAAAAAAGACATAAAGGTTGGTCTCCAGAGTCCCCTTCCTCCACAGACTCGGGCTTCCTGCAAAACAGCACAATTACTGGTGGAAAAGTTGGTAAGTATACAATTGTGTATTTTATTTTTTTATTTTTTATGGCCATTAGGAAATGATCTGTTTGTTTAAAATGCAAAAGAAGGTATAATCATTCCTACATTTAGTCCTTGAAAAAAGAAAACACACCCAGCTATCCCTAGTCTATTTTAGATAAAGCTATATGGATTTGTTTGCATCTTTCACTGTACTATAGTATTTTGCTGTTTATTTATTTATTAAAGGAGTTGTAAGGTACAATTTTTTCTTCCCCTAAATAGCTTCCTTTACCTTAGTGCAGTCCTCCTTCACTTACCTCATCCATCCATTTTGCTTTTAAATGTCCTTATTTCTTCTGAGAAATCCTCACTTCCTGTTCTTCTGTCTGTAACTCCACACAGTAATGCAAGACTTTCTCCCTGGTGTGGAGTGTCGTGCTCGCCCCCTCCCTTGGACTACAGGAGAGTCAGGACGCCCACTAACACACAGCTCCTTTCTCTATCTGCAACGTAGAGAGTGTCCTGACTCTCCTGTAGGAGGACTGCACTAAGGTAAAGGAAGCTATTTAGG